>NW_026112042.1:0-300000 GCF_024679095.1 Eriocheir sinensis | reverse complement strand
AAATATACGTTATTTTATGTGTATTTTGTATATTTATATTTTCATACAAATACATTCTTTTATTGAGTATTTTGTTTATTTATTTGATATGAATTTACACTATTTTGCTATGTGTTTTTTGTATACATTTTTTATATCTGTATTTACTTCATTTTATGTGTATTTTGTATATATATTTTTATAGAAATGTAATGTTATTTTATGTTAATATTCGTATATATATTTTGAAACAACTACATTGTTTTATATGTATTTTGCATATCTATTTCAATACAAATTTACCTTTATTGTATGTGTTTTTTGTATATTTATTTTTAATACAAATTTAATTTTGATGTTAGTATTTTTGTTATATTTATTTTTTATAAATAAAAAATGCGTTATTTTATGGGTATTTTGCTTCTTTATTTTCATACCAAATTTACATTATTTTATTAATGTTCTGTGTATTTATTTTTGATACACGATTTTAATATTCTATTTGTGTTTTTGTACATATTATTTTATACAAATTTACAAGCATTTTAAGTGTATTTATTTATGTATTTTCATTCAAAATATACATTTATTTTATGAGTATTTTGTATGTATTTCAATACAAATTTACCTAATTTTATGTGTATTTTGTATATTTATTTTCATAATAAATTTAAAAATATTTTTGTGTATTTTGTGTATATAGTTTGATATTAAATTTTAGGTTATTTTATGTGTATTTTGTATATCCCTATTTTCATTGCTACACAAATACACATTACTTTTATTGATATTTTGTTTATTTGTTTATTGCCGAATTTACATTATTTAATGTTATTTTGTATATATATTTTTTATACGTGTTACATAATTTCATGTCAATTTTGTATATTTATTTTTCATACACAAATTTAAAATATTTTTTGTATTTTTGTATATAGTTTGATACAATTTAGAGTTATTTTATATATTTTGTATATATCTATTTTCCTTTAAATACACATTTTTCATTAAATATTTGTTTATTTATTTTTGACATAATTTACATTATTTAATGTGTATTTGCAGCCATATATATTTTTATACGTATTTACACATCATTTCATGTGTGTCAATTTGTTTTTAAACAAATTTTATATTTATTTAATGTGTATATATATATATATATATATATATATATATATATATATATATATATATATATATATATATATATATATATATATATATATATATATATATATATATATATATATATATATATATATATATATATATATATATATATATATATATATATATATATATATAATGTGTAAATTCGTATCAAAATAAATAAACAAAAATCCAGTTAAAAGAACGTATATGTGTAGGAAATAAATATAGAAAATTAACAATATAAAATAACGAAAATTTGTATTAAAAATATATACAAAAAACAACAACACAACAATAATTTCAATTTGTATGAAAATAGATATACAAAATACACATATAATTAGTTAAAATTGTATTTAAATACATGTACAAAATACAAAAAAAATAATGTAAATTTACTTTGAAATGAAACAAAATGCACATAAAATAACGTACATTTGTTTTAAAATATAAACAAAAATAAACATACACATATGAATAAAGAAAAATCGCATCAAAATATATACACAGAATATCAATAAAATAATATATATTTGTATGAAAATAAAGATGCAAAATAACCATAAAATAAATCATATTTTTTAAAAAATACATATACAAAAATACACATAGAATAATTAAATTTGTATTAAAATTAATAAAAAAAATGCAGATACAATAGGGTAAATTTGCAATTAAAAAATATGCAAAATACTTATAAAACAGTTTAAATTGTTTCAAAAATATATACGAATACATATATAATAACGTAGATTTCTATGAAATATATATACAAAATAATACATGAAATGATGTAAATACGTATAAAGATATATATAAAAAAATACACATTAAATAATGTAAATTGCTTCAAAATAAATAAACAAAATATAAATAAAAGAATGTGTATTTGTATGAATTTAGATATACAAAATACACATAATATAAACTAAAATTATATAAATATATATAAAAAAATACACAAAAATAATTTAAATTTGTATGAATATTAATATACAAAATACACATAAAATTAGCTAAATTTGTATTGAAATACATATAAAAAATACACAAAATATAATGTAAATTTGAATAAAATATATAAACAAATACACTTAAAATAACGTAAATTTGTATAAAATATATATACAAAATACAAATTAAATAATGTAAATATGTATAGAAAAAACATATACAAAATAAGAATAATGTAAAATGTATAAAAATAAATACACAGAATATCAAAAAAATAATGTAAATTTGTAAGAAAAGAAAGAGCAAATACAATAAATAACACCTTTTTTATAAAAATATATACAAATATACACATAAAAATTTAAATTTGTATTAAAATAAATATACAAAATAAACATACAATAAAATAATTTGTGAAATATATGCAAAAATACATATAAAACAATGTAAATTTGTTTCAAAATATATATATGAATACACATAAAATAATGTAGATTTCTATAAAATATATATACAAATACACATAAATGATAAAGGTAAATATATAAAAATATATGTATACAAAATACACTTAAAATAATGTAAATTGTATCAAAATAAATAAACAAAATACAAATAAAAAAATTGTATTTGTATAAATATAAATATACAAAATACACATAAAATAACGTAAATTTATATAAAACTATATACAAAAATACACAGAAGTAATTAAATTTGTATGAAAATAGATATACAAAAACACAAAAATTAAATAAATTTGAATTGAAATATATATTCAAAATACATAAAATAATGTAAATTTATTATCAATTTTTTTACAAATACACATATAATAACGTAAATTTGTATAAAATATATAAACAAAATACACAATAAATAATATAAATACGTATAAAAATAGGTACAAAATACACATATAATCATGTAATTGTATCAAAATAAAAACAAAATACCAATCAATTAATATAAATTTGTATGAAAATACTATATACAAAATACACAAAATAATTAAATTTCTATAAAATATATATACAAAACACATATAAAATAAATTTGCATAAAAATATATATACAAATACACATTAGATAATGTAAAAATGTATAAAATATATACAAATACCTATGAAATAATCTAAATTCGAATCGAATTAAATTAAGAAAATACCAATAAAATTATGTAATTTTGGATGAAAATATATATAGAAAATACACATAAAATAACCTAAATACAAATAAATTCTACACATAAAATATATTAAAATTGAATGAAATAAATATACAAAATAAACATAAAATAAGGTAAATTCGTAATGAAATATATGTAAAAATAGACATAAAATAATATAAATTTGTATGAAAATATATATATATAAATACACATAAAATAACATGAATTTGTATAAAATTTGTATCAAAATATATACGAATACACACAATAAAATAACGTAATTTTTTATGAAAATGTATATACAAAATATACCAAAATAAATTAAATACGTAGATAAATATATATACAAAATACACATAAAATGTTGAAAACTCGTATCAAAATAAATAAACAAAATCCCCAATAAAAGAATGTATATTTGTAGGAAAATATATGTACAAAATACAAATAAAATAACAAAAATTTGTATAAAATTATATGCAAAAATACACAGTAATAATTTAAATTTGTTTGAGATAGATATCCAAAATACACATAAAATTAGGCAAATTTGTATTGAAATACATATACAAAATACACATAAAATAATATAAATTTGTATGAAAATATATAAACAAATACACTTAAAATAACGAAAATTTGGATAAAATATATATACAAAATAAACATTAAAAAATGTAAATATGTAAAAAAAGTATATATACAAAATACACACAGAATAATGTTAAATCGTATCAAAATCAATAAACAGAATATCAATAAAATAATGTAAATATGTATGAAAATAAAGATGCAAAATGCCCATATAATAACGCCTATTTGTATAAAAAAATATACAAAACACACATTAGATAATGTAAATGAGTATAAAAATATGTATACAAAATACCTATGAAAAAATCTAAATTCGTTTCGAGTTAACTTAAGAAAATACCAATAAAATAATTAAATTTTGGAAGAAAATATGTATAGAACATACACATAAAATTACCTAAATACAAATACAAATATACACATAAAATAATTTAAGATTGAATGAAGTATATATACAAAATAATAAAATAAATCATAAAATAAATAAATTTGAAATGAAAAAATATGTATAAAAAATACACATAACATAATATAAATTTGTATGAAAATATATATACAAAATACACATAAATAATATAAATTTGAATGAAAATATATATAATACATAAAATAACATGAATTTGTATAAAATTTGTATCAAAATATATAATGAATACACTATAAAATAATGAAATTTTTAGTAAAATATATATACAAAATACATAAAATAATGTAAATACGTAGAAAAATATATATACAAAATACACATAAAATAAATAAACTCGTATCAAAATAAATAAAAAATTTCAATAAAAAGAATGTATATTTGTAGGAAAATATATATACAAAATACAAATAAAACAACTAAAATTAGTATAAAAATAAATACAAAAATACAAAAAAGCAATTTAAATTTGTTTGAAAATAGATATGCAAAATACACATAAAACTAGGCAAATTTGCATTGAAATACATATACAAAATACACATAAAATAAAGTAAATTTGGAAAAAAATATATAAAAAATACACATTAAATAATGTAAATATGTATAAATATATATATATATATATATATATATATATATATATATATATATATATATATATATATATATATAAAATACATACAGAATAATGTTAAATCGTATCAAAATAAATAAACAGAATATCAATAAAATAATGTAAATATGTATGAAAATAAAGATGCAAAATACCTATATAATAACGCATATATGCATAAAATATACATACCAAATACACCTAAAATAATGTAAATTGTTTCAAAATATATACTACTAAAAACGCATATTTGTATAAATATACAAAATACAAATAAAATAAGTATAAAATATACAAAAAACACAAAAATAACTTCAATTGTGATAGATATACAAAATAAACATATAATTAGTTAAATGTCTTTAAATACATGTACAAAATACCTATAAAATAATGTAAATTTGTATGAAAATAATGAATACAAAATATAATAATAAATTAATTTTTTTAAAAATATATATACAAATATACACATAAAAAAATTAAATTTGTATTAAAATAAATATACAAAATACACATACAATAAGGTAAATTTGTATTGAAATAGATATGCAAAATACATATAAAACAATGTAAATTTGTTTCAAAATATAACATAAAATAAGGTAAATTCGTAATGAAATATATGTAAAAATAGACAAAATAATATAAATTTGTATGAAAATATATATAGAAATACACTTAAAATAACATGAATTTGTATAAAATTTGTATCAAAATATATCCGAATACACACAATAAAATAACGTAAATTTTTATGAAAATGTATATACAATATATACCAAAATAAATTAAATACGTAGAAAAATATATATACAAAATACACATAAAATATTGAAAACTCGTATCAAAATAAATAAACAAAACTCCAATAAAAGAATGTATATTTGTAGGAAAATATATATACAAAATACAAATAAAATAACAAAAATTTGTATAAAATTATATACAAAAATACACAGTAATAATTTAAATTTGTTTGAGATAGATATCCAAAATACACATAAAATTAGGCAAATTTGTATTGAAATACATATACAAAATACACATAAAATAATATAAATTTGTATGAAAATATATAAACAAATTCTCATAAAATAACGAAAATTTGGATAAAATATATGTACAAAATAAACATTAAATAATGTAAATATGCAAAATACACATAAAATTAGGCAAATTTGCATTGAAATACATATACAAAATACACATAAAATAAAGTAAATTTGGAAAAAAATATATATACAAAATATGCATTAAATAATGTAAATATGTATAAATATATATATATATATATATATATATATATATATATATATATATATATATATATATATATATATATATATATATATATATATATATATATATATATATATATATATATATATATATATATATATATATATATAATACACATAGAATAATGTTAAATCGTATCAAAATAAATAAACAGAATATCAATAAAATAATGTAAATTTGTATGAAAATAAAGATGCAAAATACCTATATAATAACGCATATATGCATAAAAATATACATACCAAATACACCTAAAATAATGTAAATTCGTTTCAAAATAAATAAACAAAATTCCGATTAAAAAACGTATATTTGTAGGAATATAAATATACAAAATACAAATAAAATAACGAAAATTCGTATAAAAATATATACAAAAAAAAACACAAAAATAACTTCAATTTGTATGAAAATAGATATACAAAATAAACATATAATTAGTTAAATTTGTCTTTAAATACATGTACAAAATACACATAAAATAATGTAAATTTGTAGGAAAAGAAAACAAATACACAGAAAATAACGTGCATTTGTATAAAATATATATACAAAATACATATAGAATAATGTAGAATCGTATCAAAATAAATACACAGAATATTAATAAAATATTGTAAATTTATATGAAAATAAAGATGCAAAATTCCCATAAAAAAGCATATTTTATAAAAATACATATACAAAAATACACAGAATAATTACATTTGAATTGAAATTAATATATAAAATGCACATACAATAAGAAAAATTTGTATTGAAAAAATGAGCAAAAAAACATAACATAACGCAGATTTCTATAGAAATATATATACAAAATACACATGAAATGATGTAAATACGTATAAAAATATATATACAAAATACACATTAAATAATGTAAGTTCGCGTGAAAATAAATAATCAAAATATCAATAAAAGAATGTGTATTTGTATGAAAATAGATATACAATATACACATAAAATAACCAAAATTTCTATAAAACTATATACAAAAATACACAAAAATATTTTAAATTTGTTTGAAAATAAATATACAAAATACACATAAAATTAGGTAAATTTGTATTGAAATACATTTACAAAATACACATAAAATAATATAAATTTGAATGAAAATACATAATCAAATACACTTAAAACAATGTAAATTTGTATAAAAAATATATACAAAATACACATTAGTAATGAAAATATGTATAATAAAAAAATATATACAAAACCCAAATAGAATAATATAAAATCGTATCAAAATAAATACACAGAATATTAATAAAATAATGTAAATTTGTATCAAAATAAAGAAGCAAAATAACCATAAAATGACGCCTTTTTTTTTAAATATATATTCCTAAATACATATAAAAAATTTTAATTTATATTAACATAAATATACAAAATTCACATACAATAAGGTAAATTTATATTGAAATAGATATCCAAAATACATATAAAAAAATGTAAATATGTTTCAAAATATAAATACGAATACACATAAAATAGCGTAGATTTCTATAAAAATATATATACAAAATACACATAAAATGAAGTAAATACGTATAAAAAAATGTATACAAAATACACATAAAATAATGTAAACTCGAATCAAAATAAATAAACAAAAAAACATTAAAAGAATGTGTATTTGTATAAATATAAATATACAAAATACACATAAAATAACATAAATTTATATAAAACTATATACAAAAATACACAAAAGTAGTTAAATTTGTATGAAAATAGATATACAAAACACACATAAAATAAGCTAAATTTTAATTGAAATATTTACATCAAATTTACATCAAATAATGTAAATTTGTATCAAAATATTTATACAAATACAAATATAATAACGTAAATTTATAAAAAGACATAAACAAAATACACAATAAATAATGTAAATACGTATAAAAAAATATGTAGAAAATACACATATAATCATGTAATTCGTATCAAAATAATTAAACAAAATACCAATAATATAATGTAATTTTGTATGAGAAAACATATACAAAGTACACATAAAATAACGCTAATTTCTTTAAAAATATATGTACAAAAATGCACATAAAATAAAGTAAATTTGCATAAAAATATATATACAAAACACACATTAAATAATATAAATGCGTATAAAAATATTTCTATGAAAATATACAAAATACCTTTGAAATAATCTAAATTCGTATCGAATTAAATTAACAAAATACCAATATAATAATGTAATTTTGGATGAAAATATATATAAAAAATACACATAAAATAACCTAAATACAAATACAAATATACACATAAAATAATTTAAAATTGCATGAAATGAATATATAAAATAAACATATAATAAATTAAATTTGTAATGAAATATATGTAAAAATACACATAAAATAATGAAAATTTATATGAAATATATATTCAAATACACATAAAATAACATGATTTTGTATAAAATTTGTATCAAAATATATACGAATACACACAATGAAATAACGTATATTTGTAGGAAAATAAATATTCAAAATACAAATAAAATAATTAAAATTTGTATAAAAATATATACAAAATTCAAAAAATAATTTAAATTTATTTGAAAATAGATATGCAAAATACACATAAAATTAGGCAAATTTGTACTGAAATACATATACAAAACACACATAAAATAATGTATATTTGTATGAAAATATATTAACATATACACGTAAAATAACGTAAATTTGGATAAAATATATATACAAAATATACATAAAATGATGTAAATATGTGTATTTTGTATATATATTTTTATATATATTTACATTATTTAATGTATATTTTGTATATATATTTTATCCAAATTTACGTTATTTCATATGTATTTGTTTATATATTTTCATACAAATTTACATAATTTTATGTGTATTTTGTATATATATTTCAATAAAAAATTGCCTAATTTTATGTGTATTTTGCATATCTATTTTCAGACAAATTTAAATTATTTTTTGAATTTTTGTATATATTTTTATACAAATTTTAGTTATTTTATTTGTATTTTGAATATTTATTTTCCTACAAATATACATTCTTTTATTGAAATTTTGTTTATTTATTTTGATACGAGTTTACATTATTTTATGTGTATTTTGTATATATATTTTAATAAAAATTTACATTATTTTATTGGGTGTATTCGTATTTATTTTGATACAAATTTTATACAAATTCATGTTATTTTATGTGTATTTGTATATATATTTTCATACAAATTTATATTATTTTATGTGTATTTTTACATATTTTTCATTACAAATTTACCTGATTTTATGATTATTTTGTATATTTATTTCATTCCATCTTAAACTACTTTATGTGTATATTTGTATTTGCATTTAGGTAATTTTATGTGTATTTTCTATATATATTTTCATCCAAAACTATATTATTTTATTGGTGTTTTCTTAATTTAACTCGATACGAATTTAGATTTTTTCATAGGTATTTTGTATACATATATTTATACTCATTTACATTATCTAAAGAGTGTTTTATATATATATATATATATATATATATATATATATATATATATATATATATATATATATATATATATATATATATATATATATATATATATATATATATATATATATATATATATATATATATATATATATATATATATATATATATTTTTTGTATGTATTTTTATACATATTTACATTATTTAATTTTTATTTTGTATATATATTTATATATATAATTTATATATTTTATATATATATTATAATACAAATTTATATTATTTAATTTTTATTTTGTATATATATTTTAATTAATTTACATTATTTTATGTGTATTTGTATATATATTCAAACAAATTTATATTATTTTATTGTGTATTTTGTATATATATTTCAATACAAATATACATTCTTTTATGTGTATTTTGCATATATATTTTCAAACAAATTTAAATTATTTTTTGTGTATTTTGTATATATATTTTCCTACAAATATACATTCTTTTATTGGAATTTTGTGTATTTATTTTGTTACGAATTTACATTATTTTATGTGTATTTTGTATATATATATTCATAAAAAACTACGCTATTTTATTGTGTGAATTCGTATATATTTTGATACAAATTTTATACAAATTCATGTTATTTTATGTGTATTTGTATATATATTTTCATACAAATTTATATTATTTTATGTCTATTTTTACATATATTTCATTGCGAATTTACCTTATTTTATGCTTATTTTATATATTTATTTCATTCAATTTTAAATTATTTTATGTGCATATTTGTATTTGTATTTAGGTTATTTTATGTGTATATTCTATATATATTTTCATCCAAAATTACATTATTTTATTGGTATTTTCTTAATTTAATTCGATACGAATTTAGATTATTTCATAGGTATTTTCGTTATTTTAGGTGTATTTGGTATATATATTTTTATACTTTTTTACACCATTTTATATGTATTTTGTATGTATATTTTCATAGAAATTTACTCTATTTTATGTGAATTCGTATATATATTTTGATACAAATTTACATTATTTATGTGTATTTTGCATATCTATTTCAATACAAATTTACTTTATTGTATGTGCATTTTGAATAAATATTTTAATACAAATTAAACTATTTTATGTATATTTTTGTATATATATTTTTATGCAAATATGCGTTATTATATGGGTATTTTTTCGTCTTTATTTTCATGCAAATTTACATTATTTTATTGATATTCTGTTTATTCATTTTGATACGATTTAACATTATTCTATGTGTATTTTGTATATATTTTTTTATACATATTTACATTATTTAATGCTTATTTTGTATATATATTTTATCCAAATTTACGTTATTTTATGTGTATTTGTATATATATTTTTATACAAATTTATATTATTTTATGTGTATTTTGTATATGTATTTCAATACAAATATGCCTAATTTTATGTCTATTTTGCATATATATTTGCAAACAAATTTAAATTATTTGTTGTGTATTTTGTATATATATTTTCCTACAAATATACATTCTTTTATTGGTATTTTGTGTATTTATTTTGTTACGAATTTACATTATTTTATGTGTATTTTGTATATATATTTTTCTACGTATTAAAATTATTTTATGTGTATTTTATATATACATTTTCATAAAAATTTACGTTATTTTATTGTGTGTATTCGTATATATTTTGATAGAAATTTTATACAAATTTATGTTATTTGATGTGTATTTGTATATATATTTTCATACAAATTTATATTATTTAATGTGTATTTTTACATATATTTCATTACAAATTTACATTATTTTATGTTTATTTTGTATATTTATTTCATTCACTTTTATATTATTTTATGTGTATATTTGTATTTGTATTTAGGTTATTTTATGTGTGTTTTCTATATATATTTTCATCCAAAATTACATTATTTTATTGGTATTTTCTTAATTTAATTCGATACGAATTTAGATTATTTCATAGGTATTTTGTATACATATGTTTATACTCATTTACATTGTGTAATGTGTGTTTTGTATATATTTTTTAATGCAAATTTATTTTATGTGGATTTTTGTACATATATTTTTATAGAAATTTGCGTTTTTTTATGTGTATTTTGTATATGTTTTCTCATAAAAACTTACATTATTTTATTGGTATTTTGTTTTTTTTATTTTGATACGAATTACATGATTATATGTGTATTTTGTACATATCTTTTTATACGTATTTACATTATTTAATGTGTATTTTGTTTATTTATTTTTATATAAAATTTACGTAATTATATGTGTATTTGTAAAAAATATTTTGATAAATTAATGTATTTTGTACATATATTTCAATTCAAATTAAGCTTATTTTGTATGTATTTTGTATATCTATTTTCATACAAATTTAGTTACTTCTGAGTATTTTTTAATATAGTTTTATATAAATTTATGTTATTTTTTGTCCGTTTTCTATATTTATATTTATAAATACACATTCTTTTATTGGTATTTTGTTTATTTATATTTATACGAATTTACATTATTTTATGTGCATTTTGTATACATTTTTTATACGTATTTATTTAGTTTTATGTGTATTTTGTATATGTATTTTTAGAAATCTACGTTATTTTATGTGTACTCGTATATATATTTTGAAACAAATTTACATTATTTTATAAATATTTTGCATATCTATTTCAATAAAAATTTAACTTATTGTATGTGCATTTTGTATATTCATTTTTAGACAAATTCAAATATTCTATGTGTATTTTGCTATCTATAATTTTAAAAAAATGCGTTATTTTATAGGTATTTTGCATCTTAATTTTCATACAAATTTACATTATTTTATCAATATTCTGAGTATATATTTTGATACGATTTTATATTATTCTATTTGTGTTTTGTATATATTTTTTTTTATACATATTTACATTATTTAATGTGTATTTTGAATATATATTTCATACAAATTTACGTTATTTTATGTGTATTTGTTTATATATTTTCATTCAAATTTACATTATTTCATGTGTATTTTGTATATGTATTTCAATACAAATTTACCTAATTTTATGTGTATTTTGTATATTTCTTTTCATACAAATTTAAATTATTTTTGTGAATGTTTTGTATAATGTTTTATACAAAATTAGGTTATTTGATGTACGCATTTACATTATTTAAGTTGTGTTTTTTATATATATTTTTATGCAGATTTACTTTATTTTACGTGCATTTTTGAACATATGTTTTTATAGAAATTTGCGTTATTTTATATGTATTTGTATGTTTTCTCATAGAAATTTATATTATTTTATTGCTATTTTGTTTATTTAGTTTGATACGAATTACATGATTATATGTGTATTTTGTACATATTTTTATACGTATTTACATTCCTTAATGTGTATTTTGTTTATATATTTTTAAATAAATTTACGTTATTATATTATTTTTATAAATATTTTGATACAAATTTACATTATTTTATGTATTTTGTATATACATTTCAATTCAAATTTAGCTTATTTTATCTGTATTTTGTATATCTATTTTCATACGAAATTAATTACTAATGTGTATTTTATATAGTTTTATACAAATTTACACTATTGTATGTGTATTTTGTATATTTATATTTATACAAATACACATTCTTTTAGTGGTATTTTGTTTATTTATTTTGATACGAATTTACATTATTTTATTTTATGTGTATTTTGTATACATTTTCTTATACGTATTTACTTCATTTTCTGTGTATTTTGTATATATATTTTTAACGAAAACTACGTTATTTTATGTGTCATATATATTTTGAAACAAATTTACATTGTTTTAAATATATTTTGCATATCTATTTCAAAACAAATTTAACTTATTGTATATGCATTTTGTATATTTATTGTAATACAAATTTAAATATTTTATGTCTATTTTGTTATATATATTTTTATAAAAAATACGTTATTTAATGGGTATTTTGCATCTTTATTTTCATAGAAATTTACATTGTTTTATTAATATTCTGTGTATTTATTTTGATACGATTTTACATTATTCTATTTGTGTTTTGTATATATTTTTTTATACATATTTACGTTACTCATAAAATAAGGTAAATTCGTATTAAAATAAATCAACAAAATTCCAATAAAAGAATGTATATTTGTAGGAAAATATATATACAAAATACAAATAAAATAACTAAAATTTGTATAAAAATATATGCAAATATACACAAAAATAGTTCAAATTTGTTTGAAAATAGATATGCACAATACAAATAAACCTAGGTAAGTTTGTATTGAATTACATATACAAACACACATAAAATAATGTAAATTTTTATGAAAATATATAAACAAATACACATAAAATAACGTAAATTTGGATAAAATATATATACAAAATATACATTAAACATTTTAAATATGTATAAAAATATATATAGAAAATACTCATAAAATAATGATAAATCCTATCAAAATAAATAAACAGAATATCAATAAGATAATGTAAATTTGAATGAAAATAAAGAGGCAAAATACCCATATAATAACGCATATTTGTATAAAAATATATATACAAAAATACATATAAAATAATTAAATTTGTATTAAAATAAATATACAAAATCCACATACAATAAAGTAAATTTGTATTGAAATAGATATGCAAAATACACATAAATAATGTAAATTCGTATCAAAATAAATAAACAAAATTCTGATAAAAGAACGTATATATATATATTTTTTTTTTTCAGCAAAGGAGACAGCTCAGGGGCACAAATTTATAAAAAAAGCCCGCTATAAAAAGAATCCAAAATACACATAGAGTAACGGAAATTTATATATATATATATATATATATATATATATATATATATATATATATATATATATATATATATATAATATATATATATATATATATATATATATATATATATATATAGAAGATATGCAATATATATATAAATATATATAAATATATATATATATATATGTATATATATATATATATATATATATATATATATATATATATATATATATATATATATATATATATATATATATATATAATATATATATATATATATATATATATATATATATATATATATATATGTAAAATATATAAAATAAATGCATAAAAATACCCATATAATGCATATTTTGATAAAAATATATAAATAATAAATAATTAAATTTGAGTTAAAATAAATATACAAAATGTACATACAATAAAGTAAATTTTGTATTGAAATAGATATGCAAAATACACATCAATAATGTAAATTTGTATCAAAATATATATGCGAATACACATAAAATAGAGTAAATTTCTATGAAAATATACAAAATATACAAAATACATATAAAATGATGTAAATACGTATAAAATATATATACAAATATACATAAAATAATGTAAATTCGTGTCAAAATAAATAAACAAAATAAAAAAAGAATGTATATTAGTAAAATAAATATACAAAATACATAAAATAACGAAAATTTATATAAAAATATATACAAAATACAATGTAAATTTGTTTGAAAATATATATACAATACACATAAAATAACGTAAATTTGTATAAAAATATATACAAAATACACATAAATTAAGTAAATACGTTTAAAAATTTATACAAAATATACATAAATAATGTAAATTTGAATCAAAATAAATAAACAAAATACCAATAAAAAGAAATGTGTATTTGTATAAATATACAAAATATATATACAAAATAAACATAAAATAATAAATTTGTAATGAGATATATATACAAAATACATATAAAATATATGTAAATTATATATATATATATATATATATATATATATATATATATATATATATATATATATATATATATATATATATATATATATATATATATATATATATATATATATATATATATATATATATATATACATAATATAATGAATTTGTATAAAATATATATTCAAAATAAATATTAAAATAATGTAAATTATAAAATATATATACAAAATACATATAAAATAACAAAATTAGTATCAAAATAAATTAACAAAATACCAATAAAATAATATATATTTGAATGAAAATAAATATACAAAATACACATAAAATAACTAAATTTGTATTAAAATATATACAAAAAATACATAAAATAATTAAATTTGTATGAAAATTGATATACAAAATACACATAAAATACGTAAATAAATATAATAAATAAAATATATATACAAAATACATAAAATAATGTAAATTTGTATCAAAATATATATACAAATACACATAAAATAACGTAAATTTGAATGAAAATATATACAAAATACATATAGAATAATGTCAAATGTATCAAATAAATAGCAAAATATCAATAAAATAATGTAAATGTGTATGAAAATAAAGATGCAAAATACATATAAAATAAAGCATATTTTTAAAAAATAAATATACAAAATACACATAAATATTAAAATTTGTATTAAAATAAATATAAAAATGCACATACAATAAGGTAAATTTGTATTGAAAAGATATCCAAAATACATATAAAACAATGTAAATTTGTTTCAAATATATATACGAATACACATAAAATAACGTAGATTTCTATAAAATATATATACAAAATACACATAAAATGAAGTAAATACGTATAAAAAATATATACAAAATACATATAAATTAATGTAAATTCGTGTCAAAATAAATAAACCAAATACCAATAAAAGAATGTGTATTTGTATGAAAATAAATATACAAAATACACAAAAAAATAACATAAATTTGTATAAAACTATATAGAAAAAGTAATTTAAATTTGTATGAAAAGAGATATACAACATGCACATAAAATAAGCTAAATTTGAATTGAGAAATATATACAAAATACATAAAATAATGTAAATTTGTATATAAAAATATATATATATATATATATATAACGTATATATATATATATATATATAAACAAAATATATATATAAATAATGTAAATACGTATAAAAATATATACAAAATACATATATATATGTAGTATCAAAATAAATAAACAAAATACAATAAAAAATGTAAATTTGTATGAGAAAAATATATACAAATACATAAAATAACGCAAATTTTATAAAAATATATGTACAAAATACATAAAATAAAGTAAATTTATATATATATATATATATATATATATATATATATATATATATATATATATATATATATATATATATATATATATATATATATACATATATATATAGAATCAAAATAAATACACAGGATATCAATAAAATAATGTAAATTTGAAAATAAAGATGCAAAATACCCATAAAATAAAGCATATTTGTATAAAATATATATAAAAAAGACATATAATAATTAAATTTGTATTAAAATAAATATACAAAATGCACATACAATAAAAAATTTGTATTAAAATAGATATGCAAAATACATAAAACAATGTAAATTTGTATCAAAATATATATACGAACACACATAAAATAACGTGATTTCTATAAAATATATATACACAATTCACATAAAATGATGTAAATACGTATAAAAATATATACAAAATAAATATAAAATTATGTAAATTATTTTCAAAATAAATAAACTAAATACTAATAAAAGAATTTATATTTGTATGAAAATAATTATACAAAATACATAAATAACGTAAATTTGTATAAAATATATACAAAATACACAAAAATAATGTAAATTTGCATGAAAATAGATATACAAAATACACATAAAAATAAGGTAAATTTGTATTGAAATATATATACAAAATACATAAAATAATGTAAATTTGAATCAAAAATATAATCAAATACATAAAATAACGTATTTGTATAAAAATATATACAAAATACACATAAATAAATATAAAATAGTGTAAAATATATATACAAAATACACATATATATAATGTAAATATATATATATATATATATATATATATATATATATATATATATATATATATATATATATATATATATATATATATATATATATATATATATATATATATATATATATATATATATATATATATATATATAATAAATATATATATAAAATATATATACAAAATAAATATAAAATAATAAATTTGTATAAAATAAATATACAAAATACACATAAAATAATGTAAATTAGTATAAAATAAATATACAAAATACCAATAAAATAATATATTACAATACACATAAAATAACGTAAATTTGTATAAACTATATACAAAATACACAAAGATAATTTAAATTTGTATGAAAATATATATACTAAATACACATTAAATAATGTATATATGTATAAAAAAATATATACAAAATACACATAAAATAATGTAAATTTATATAAATATATATATATATATATATATATATATATATATATATATATATATATATATATATATATATATACAATATATATATATATAAACAAAAATAAAAATATATATATATATATATATATATATATATATATATATATATATATATATAAATATGTATAAAATATATATATATATATATATATAAATATATATAAAAATACATACAATAAATATTAAATTTGTATAAAATATATACAAAATACATATAAAACAATGTAAATTTGTATAAAATATATATAAATACACATAAAATAATGTAAATTTTTATGAAAATATATACAAAATACATCATAATAAAATATTTGAATAAAAATATATACAAAAATACACTTAAAATAATTAAATTTGTATTAAAATAAATATACAAAATGCACATACAATAAAGTAAATTTGTATTGAAATAGATATGCCAAATACACATCAATAATGTAAATTTTATTAAAATATATATAAGAATACACATAAATCTATGAAAATATATATACAAAATACATATTAAATGATGTAAATAAGTATAAAAATATATATACCAAATAAACCTAAAATAAAGTAAAATTGTTATCAAAATAAATAAACAAAATTTCGAAAAAAAGCGTATATATTTGTAGGAAAATAAATATACAAAATGCACATAAAGTAACGAAAATTTATATAAAAATATATACAAAAATACAATGTAAATTTTTTTCAAAATATATATACAAGTATACATAAAATAACGAAAATTTCTATAGAAATATATATATATATATATATATATATATATATATATATATATATATATATATATATATATATATATATATATATATATATATATATATATATATATATATATATATATATATATATATATATATATATATATATATATATATATATATATATATATATATATATATATATATATATATATATATATATATATATATATATATATATATATATATATATATATAAAATATATATAAATATATATAAAAACAAATACAAATATACACATCAAATAATTTAAAATTGAATGAAATAAATATACAAAATAAACATAAAATAAGGTAAATTTGTAATAAAATATATGTACAAAATACACAATAATGTAAATTTGTATGAAAATATATATCCAAATACACATAAAATAGCATGAATTTGTTTAAAATTTGTATCAAAATATATACGAATACACACAATTAAATAACGTATTTTTTTTAAGAAAATATATATAAATAAAAATGTAAATATATATATATATATATATATATATATATATATATAAAATAATGTAAATATATATATAAAATAAATCAACAAAATTCCAATAAAATAATGTAATTTTGAATGAAAATATATATAGAAAATACACATAAAATAACGTAAATACAAATAAATATATACACATAAAATAATTTGAATAAACAAAAATAAGGCAAATTTGTAATGAAATATATATACAAAATACACATAAAATAATGTAGATTTGTTTCAAAATATATATAAGAATACACATAAAATAAAGTAGATTTCTATAGTAATATATATACAAAATACACATGAAATTATATAAATACGTATAAAAATATATATACACAATACACATTAAATAATGTAAATTCGTGTCAAAATAAATAAAGAAAATATCAATAAAAGAATGTGTATTTGTATGAAAATACATATACAAAATACACATAAAATAACGTAAATTTGTATAAAACAAAAATACACAAAAATAGTTTAAATTTGTATGAAAATAAATATACAAAATACACATTAAATTAGGTAAATTTGTATTGAAATACATTATAAAATAAACATAAAATAATGTAATTTTGAATCAAAATATATAAACAAATACACTTAAAATAACGTAAATTTTTTTTAAAATATATATACAAAATACTCATTAAGTAATGTAAATATGTATAAAAAATATATATACAAAACACAAATAGAATAATGTAAAATCGTATCAAAATAAATACACAGAATGTTAATAAAATAATGTAAATTTGTATGAAAATTAAGATGCAAAATACCCATAAAATAACGCATTTTTATTAAAATTAAATTTATTATTATTATTATTATTATTATAATTATTATTATTATTATTATTATTATTATTATATTAAATTTGTATTAAAATAAATTTACAAAATGCACATACAATGAGGTAAATTTATATTGAAATAGATATGCAAAATACATATAAAACAATGTAAATTTGTTTCAAAATATATATACGAATATACATAAAATAACGTAGATTTCTATAAAAATATATATAGAAAATACACACAAAATAAAGTAAATACGTATGAAAAAAATGTATACAAAATACACATAAAATAATGTAAATTCGTATCAAAATAAATAAACAAAATACCAATAAAAGAATGTGTATTTGAATAAATATGAATATATAAAATACACATAAAATAACGTAAATTTATATCAAACTATATACAAAAATACACAAAGGTAGTTAAATTTGTATGAAAATAGATATACAAAATACGCATAAAATAAGCTAAATTTGAATTGAAATATATTTATACAAAATACATCAAATAATGTAAATTTGTATCAAAATATTTATACAAATACACATAAAATAACGTAAATTTGTATAAAAACACATAAGCAAAATACACATTAAATAATAAAAATACGTATAAAAATATATACACAAAATACATATATAATCATGTAACTCGTATCAAAATAAATAAACATAATACCAATAAATTAATGTAAATTTGTATGAGAAAACATCTACAAAATGCACATAAAATAACGCAAATTTTTATAAAAAATTATGTACAAAAATAAAGTAAATTTGCATAGAAATATATATACAAATCACACATTAAATAATGTAAATACGTATAAAAATATGTATACAAAATACCTATGAAATAGTCTAAATTAGAATCGAATTAAATTAACAAAATACCAATAAAATAATGTAATTTTGCACGAAATTGTATACAGAAAATACACATAAAATAATAATGTAAATTTGTATCAAAAAATATACGAATACACACAATAAAATAACGTAAATTTTTATGAAAATATATATACAAAATACACATAAAATATTGTAAATACGTAGAAAAATATATATACAAAATACACATAAAATAATATAAATTCGTATCAAAATAAATAAACAAAATTCCACTAAAAGAAAATATATTTGTAGGAAAATATATATGCAAAATACAAATAAAATAATTAAAATTTGTATAAAAATATATACAAAAATACACAAAAATAATTTAAATTTGTTTGAAAATAGATATGCAAAATACACATAAAATAAGGCAGATTTGTATTGAAATACATATACAAAATACACATAAATAATGTAAATTTGGATGAAAATATATAAACAAGGACACAAAATAAAGTAATTTTTTTTAAAAATATATATACATAATATACATTAAAAAATGTAAATATGTATGAAATATATATACAAAGTACACATAGAATATTGTAAAATCGTATCAAAATAAATAATCAGAATATCAATAAAATAATGTAAAATTGTATATGAAAATAAAGATGCAAAATACCGATAAAATAAAGCATATTTTAATGAAAATACATATACAAAAATACACATTGAATAATTAAATTTGTATTAAAATTAATATACAAAATGCACATACAATGAATAAATTATTTGAAAAAAGAAAAAATACACATAAAACTGTAAATTTGTTTCAAATATATATACGAATACACATAAAATAAAGTAGATTTCTATAGAAATATGTGTACAAAATACACATGAAATGATGTAAATACGCATAAAAATATATATACAAAATACACATTAGATAATGTAAATTCGCTTCAAAATAAAAAATAAAAAAATATCAATAAAAGAATGTGTATTTGGATGAAAATAGATATACAAAATACACATAAAATGACCTAAATTTGTATAAATCTATATACATAAATACACAAAAATAATTTAAATTTGTATGAAAATAAATATACAAAATACACATAAAATTAGGTAAATTTGTATTTAAATACATATACAAAATACACTTAAAATAATGTAAATTTGAATGAAAATATATAAACAAATACACTTAAAATGATGTAAATTTGTATAAAATATATATACAAAATATACATTAAATAATGTAAATATGTATAAAAAATATATACAAAACACAAATAGAATAATGTAAAATCGTTTAAAAATAAATACACAGAATATTAATAAAATAATGTAAATTTGTATGAAAATTAAGATGCAAAATACCATTAAAATAAAGCATTTTTTTTTATAAAAATATATATAACAAAATACACATAAAATATTTGAATTTGTATTAAAATAAATATACAAAATGCACATACAATAAGGTAAATTTGTATTGAAATAGATATGCAAAATACATATAAAACAATGTAAATTTGTTTCAAAATATATATACGAATACACATAAAATAACGTAGATTTCTATAAAAATATATATACAAAATACACATAAAATTAAGTAAATACGTATAAAAAAATGTATACAAAATACACATAAAATAATGTAAATTCGAATCAAAATAAATAAACAAAATACCAATAAAAGAATGTGTATTTGTATAAATATAAATATACAAAATACACATACAAAATAAACATAAAATAAGGTATATTTGTAATGAAATATATGTACAAAATACATATAAAATAATGTAAATTTATATGAAAATATATTTACAAATACACATAAAATACCAAGAATTTGTATAAAAATATATATTTAAAATAAATATTAAATAATGTAAATGCGTATAAAAATATATATACAAAGTACATATAAAATAATGTGAATTCGTATCAATATAAATCAACAACATACACAGAAGTAATTAAATTTGTATGAAAATAAATATACAAAATACAGATAAAATAAGCTTAATTTGAATTGAAATGTATATACAAAATACATAAAATAATGTAAATTTGTATCAAAATATTCATACAAATACATATAACAACGTAGATTTGTTTAAAAATATGTAAACAAAATACAGGTTAAGTAATGTAAATACGTATAAAAAATATGTACAAAATACATATATAATCATGTAATTCGTATCAAAATAAATAAACAAAATAGCAATAAAATAATGTAAATTTGTATGAGAAAACATAAACAAATACACATAAAATAACGCAAATTTCTATAAAAATATATGTACAAAAATGCACATAAAATAAAGTAAATTTGCATAAAAATATGTATACAAAACACACATTAAATAATGTAAATGCGTACATAAAATAACATAAATTTGTATAAAACTATATACAAAAATACACAAAAATAATTTAAATTTGTATAAAAAGAAATATACAAAATACACATAAAATAAGGTAAATTTGTATTGAAATACATATACAAAGTACACATCAAATAATGTAAATTTCAATGAAAATATATAAACAAATACACTTAAAATAACGTAAATTTGTATTAAACATATATGCAAGATACACATTAAATAATGTAAATGTGTATAAAAAATATATACAATAAACAAATAGAATAATGTAAAATCGTATCAAAATAAATACACAGAATATCAATAAAATAATGTAAATTTGTATGAAAATAAAGATGCAAAATTCCCATAAAATAGCGCATTTTTTTTAAATATATATAAAAAAATACACATAAAATATTTAAATTTGTATTGAAATAAATATACAAAATGCATATACAGTAAGGTAAATTTGTATTGAAAGAGATATTCAAAAATACATATAAAACAATGTAAATTTGTTTCAAAATATATATACGAATACACATAAAATAGCGTAGATTTCTATAGAAATATATATACAAAATACATATGAAATTATGTAAATACGTATAAAAATATATATACAAAATACATATTAAATAATGTAAATTCGTCTCAAAATAAATAAACAAAATATCATGAAAAGAATGTGAATTTGTATGAAAATAGATAATAGATAATATGTTTGTATAAAATATATATGCAATATACACATTAAATAATGTAAATATGTATAAAAAAATATATACAAAAAACAAATAGAATAATGTAAAATCGTATCAAAATAAATACACCGAATATTAATAAAATAATGTAAATTTGTATAAAAATAAAGATGCAAAATTCCCCTAAAATAGCGCATTTCTTATAAAAATATATATAACAAAATACACATAAAATATTTAAATTTGTATTGAAATAAATATACAAAATGCACATACAATAAAGTAAATTTGTATTGAAAGAGATATGCAAAAATACATATAAAACAATGTAAATTTGTTTCAAAATATATATACGAATACACATAAAATAACGTAGATTTCTATAAAAATATATATACAAAATACACATAAAATAATGTAAATTCGAATCAAAATAAATAAACAAAGTACCAATAAAAGAATGTGTATTTGTATAAATATAAATATACAAAATACACATACAAAATAAACATAAAATAAGGTAAATTTGTAATGAAATATATGTACAAAATACACATAAAATAATGTAAATTTATATGAAAATATATATACAAATACACATAAAATATAATGAATTTGTATAAAAATATATATTCAAAATAAATATTAAATAATGTAAATGCGTATAAAAATATATATACAAAGTACATATAAAATGATGTAAACTCGTATCAATATAAATCAACAAAATACCAATAAAATAATATATATTTGAATGAAAATAAATTTACAAAATACACATAACATAACTAAAATTTGTATTAAAATATATACAAAAATCCATAAAAATAATTTGAGTTTGTATGAAAATAGATATACAAAATACACATAAAACTAGGTAAATTTCTTTTGAAATATATATACAAAATACCCATAAAATATTGTAAATTTGTGTCAAAATATATAAACAAATACACATAAAATAACGTAAATTTGTATGAAAAATATATACAAAATACATATAGAATAATGTCAAATCGTATCAAAATGAATGAGCAGAATATCAATAAAGTAATGTAAATTTGTATGAAAATAAAGATGCAAAATACCAATAAAATAACGCATTTTTTATAAAAATATATATACGAAAATACACATAAAATATTAAAATTTGTATTAAAATAAATATAAAAAATGCACATACAATAAGGTAAATTTGTATTGAAATAGATATGCAGAATACTTATAAAACAATGTAAATTTGTTTCAAAATATATATACGAATACACATAAAATAACGTAGATTTCTATAAAAATATATACAAAATACACATAAAATGAAGTAAATACGTATAAAAAAATGTATACAAAATACACATAAAATAATGTAAAATCGTATGAAAATAAATCAACAAAATACCAATAAAAGAATGTGTATTTGTATAAATATAAATATACAAAATACACATAAAATAACGTAAATTTGTATAAAACTATATACAAAAATACACAGAAGTAATTAAATTTGTATGAAAATAGATATACAAAATACAGATAAAATAAGCTAAATTTGAATTGAAATGTATATACAAAATACATAAAATAATGTAAATTTGTATTAAAATATTTATACAAATACATATAATAACGTAGATTTGTTTAAAAATATATAAACAAAATACATATTAAGTAATGTAAATACGTATAAAAAATATGTACGAAATACATATATAATCATTTAATTCGTATCAAAATAAATAAACAAAATAGCAATAAAATAATGTAAGTTTGTATGAGAAAACATATACAAATACACATAAAATAACGCAAATTTCTATAAAAATATATGTACAAAAATGCACATAAAATAAAGTAAATTTGCATAAAAATATGTATACAAAACACACATTAAATAATGTAATTGCGTACATAAAATAACCTAAATTTGTATCAAACTATATACAAAAAAACACAAAAATAATTTACATTTGTATGAAAAGAAATATAGAAAATACACATAAAATTAGGTAAATTTGTATTGAAATACATATACAAAATACACATAAAATAATGTAAATTTGAATGAAAATATATAAACAAATACACTTAAAATAACGTAAATTTGTATAAAATATATATGCAAGATACACATTAAATAATGTAAATGTGTATAAAAAAATATATACAAAAAACAAATAGAATAATGTAAAATCGTATGAAAATAAATACACAGAATATCAATAAAATAATGTAAATTTGTATAAAAATAAAGATGCAAAATTCCCATAAAATAGCGCATATTTTATAAAAATATATATACCAAAATACACATAAAATATTTAAATTTGTATTGAAATAAATATACAAAATGCACATAAAGTAAGGTAAATTTGTATTGAAAGAGATATTCAAAAATACATATAAAACAATGTAAATTTGTTTCAAAATATATATACGAAAACACATAAAATAACGTAGATTTCTATAAAAATATATATACAAAATACAGATAAAATTAAGTAAATACGTATAAAAAAATGGATACAAAATACACATAAAATAATGTAAATTCGAATCAAAATAAATAAACAAAATACCAATAAAAGAATGTGTATTTGTATAAATATAAATATACAAAATACACATAAAATAACGTAAATTTGTATAAAACTATATACAAAAATACACAAAAGTAATTAAATTTATATGAAAATAGATATACAAAATACACATAAAATAAGCTAAATTTGAATTGAAATATATATACAAAATTCATAAAATAATGTAAATTTGTATCAAAATATTTATACAAATACACACATAATAACGTAAATTAAATTAAAAATATATAAACAAAATTCTCATGAAATTCTTTAAATACGTATAAAAAATATGTACAAAATACACATATAATAATGTAATTCGTATCAAAATAAATGAACAAAATACCAATAAGTTAATGTAAATTTGTATGAGAAAATATATACAAAATACATATAAAATAACGCAAATTTCTATAAAAATATATGTACAAAAATGCACGTAAAATAAAGTAAATTTGCATAAATATATATATACAAAGCACACATTAAATAATGTAAATGCGTATAAAAATATGTATACAAAATACCTATGAAATAGTCTAAATTAGAATCGAATTAAATTAACAAAATACCAATAAAATAATGTAATTATGGATGAAAATATATATTGAAAATACACATAAAATAACCTAAACACAAATACAAATATACACATAAAATAATTTAAAATTGAATGAAATAAATATACAAAATAAACATAAAATAAGGTAAATTTGTAATGAAATATATGTACAAAATACACATAAAATAACATGAATTTGTTTAAAATTTGTATGAAAATATATACGAATACACACAATAAAATAACGTAAATTTTTAAGAAAATATATATACAAAATAAACATAAAAAATGTAAATACGTAGAAAAATATATATACAAAATACTCATAAAATAATGTAAATTCGTATCAAAATAAATCAACAAAATTCCAATAAAAGAATGTTTATTTGTAGGAAAATATATATACAAAATACAAATAAAATAACTAAAATTTGTATAAAAATATATACAAAAATACACAAAAATAGTTTAAATTTGTTAGAAAATAGATATGCAAAATACAAATAAACTTCGGCAAATTTGTATTGAAATACATATACAAACACATAAAATAACGTAAATTTGAATAAATTATATATACAAAATATACATTAAACATTTTAAATATGTATAAAAATATATATACAAAATACTCATAAAATAATGTTAAATCGTATCAAAATAAATAAACAGAATATCAATAAGATAATGTAAATTTGTATGAAAATAAAGATGCAAAATACCCATATAATAACGCATATTTGTATAAAAATATATATACAAAAATACATATAAAATAATTAAATTTGTATTAAAATAGATATGCAAAATGCACATAAATAATGTAAATTCGTATCAAAATAAGTAAACAAAATTCCGATAAAAGAACGTATATTTGTAGGAAAATAAATATACAAAATACACATAGAGTAACGAAAATTTATATAAAAATATATACAAAAATACACAAAAATAATTTCAATTTGTATGAAAATAGATATACAAAATACACATATAATTAGTTATTTGTATTTAAATACATGTACAAAATTCACATAAAATAATGTAAATTTGTATGAAATGAAAACAAATACACATAAAGTAACGTACATTTGTATAAAAAAAAAAATATATATATATATATATATATATATATATATATATATATATATATATATATATATATATATATATATATATATATATATATATATATATATATATATACAAAATACACATAGAATAATGTAAAATCGAATCAAAATAAATACACAGAATATCAATAAAATAATGTAAATTTGTATGAAAATAAAGATGCAAAATACCCATGAAATGAATCATATTTTAATAAAAATACATATAAAAAAATACACATAGAATAATTAAATTTGTATTAAAACTAATATACAAAATGCACATACAATAAGGTAAATTTGTATTGAAAAAATATGCAAAATACACATAAAACAGTGTAAATTTATTTCAAAATATATATACGAATACACATAAAATAACGTAGATTTCTATAGAAATATATTTACAAAATACACATGAAATGATGTAAATTCGCGTCAAAATAAATAAACAAAATATCAATAAAAGAATGTGTGTTTGTATGAAAATAGACATACAAAATACACATGAAATAACCTAAATTTGTATAAAACTATATACAAAAATACACAAAAATAATTTAAATTTGTATGAAAATAAATATACAAAATACACATAAAATTAGGTAAATTTGTATTGAAATACATTTACAAAATACACATAAAATAATGTAAATTTGAATGAAAATATATAAACAAATACACTTAAAATAACGTAAATTTGTATAAAATATATATACAAAATACACATTAAATAATGTAAATATGTATAAAAAAATATATTCAAAACACAAATAGAATAATGTAAAATCGTATCAAAATAAATACACAGAATATTAATAAAATAATGTAACTTTGTATGAAAATAAAGATGCAAAATACCCATAAAATAACGCTTTTTTTTTTTTTTAATATATATACCAAGACACACATAAAATATTTGAATTTGTATTAAAATAAATATACAAAATGCACATATAATAAGGTAAATTTGTATTGAAATAGATATGCAAAATACATATAAAACAATGTAAATTTGTTTCAAAATATATATACGAATACACATTAAATAACGTAGATTTGTATAAAAATATATAGAAAATACACATAAAATGAAGAAAATACGTATAAAAAAATGTATACAAAATACACATAAAATAATGTAAATTCGTATCAAAATAAACAAAATACCAATAAAAGAATGTGTATTTGAATAAATATAAATATATATAATACACATAAATAACGTAAATTTATATCAAACTATATACAAAAATACACAGAAGTAGTTAAATTTGTATGAAAATAGATATACAAAATACACATAAAATAAGCTAAATTTGAATTGAAATATATTTATACAAAATACATCAAATGATGTAAATTTGTATCAAAATATCTATACAAATACACATAAAATAACGTTAATTTGTATAAAAAACACATAAACAAAATACACATTAAATAATGTAAATACGTAAAAACATATATATACAAAATACATATATAATCATGTAATTCGTATCAAAATAAATAAACAAAATACCAATAATATAATGTAAATTTGTATGAGAAAACATATACAAAATACACTTAAAATAACGCTAATTTCTTTAAAAATATATGTACAAAAATGCACATAAAATAAAGTAAATTTGCATAAAAATATATATACAAAACACATTAAATAATGTAAATGCATATAAAAACATGTATACAAAATGCCTTTGAAATAATCTAAATTCGTATCGAATTAAATTATCAAAATACCAATAAAATAATGTAATTTTGGATGAAAATATATATAGAAAATACACAAAATAACCTAAATACAAATACAAATATACACATAAAATAATTTAAAATTGCATGAAATGAATATATAAAATAAACATAAAATAAGGTAAATTTGTAATGAAATATATGTAAAAATACACATAAAATAATGTAAATTTATATGAAAATATATATTCAAATACACATAAAATAACATGAATTTGTATAAAATTTGTATCAAAATATATACGAATACACACAATAAAATAACGTAAATTTTTATGAAAATATATATACAAAATACACATAAAATAATGTAAATACGTAGAAAAATATATATACAAAATACACATAAAGTAATGTAAATTCGTATCAAAACAAATCAACAAAATTAAAAAAACCAAATGTATATTCGTAGGAAAATATATACACATAATACAAATAATATAACTAAAATTTGTATAAAAATATATACAAAAATATACAAAAATAATTTAAATTTGTTTGAAAATAGATATGCAAAATACACATAAAATTAGGCAAATTTGTATTGAAATACATATATAAAACACACATAAAATAATGTAAATTTTTATGAAAATATATAAACAAATACACATAAAATAACGTAAATTTGGATAAAATATAAATTCAAAATATACATTAAATGATGTAAATATGTATAAAAATATATATACAAAATACACATAGAATAATGTTAAATCGTATCAAAATAAATAAACAGAATATCAATAAAATAATGTAAATTTGTATGAAAATAAAGTTGCAAAATAGCCATATAATAATGCATATCAGCATAAAAAAATATATACAAAAATACACATGAAATAATTAAATTTGTATTGAAATAAATATACAAAATGCACATACAATAAAGTAAATTTGTATTGAAATAGATATGCAAAATACACGTCAATAATGTAAATTTGTATCAAAATATATATGCGAATACACATAAAATAGAGTAAATTTCTATGAAAATATACATACAAAATACATATAAAATGATGTAAATAGTATAAAAATATACATACCAAATACACCTAGAATAATGTAAATTCGTATCAAAATAAATAAACAAAATTCCGATAAAAGAACGTATATTTGTAGGAAAATAAATATACAAAATACACATAAAATAACGAAAATTTGTATAAAAATATATAAAAAAAACACAAATAATTTCAATTTGTATGAAAATATATATACAAAATACACATATAATTAGTTAAATTTGACTTTAAATACATGTACAAAATACACATAAAATAATGTAAATTTGTATGAAATGAAAACAAATACACAAAAAATAACGTACATTTGTATAAAATATATATACAAAATACACATAGAATAATGCAAAATCGTATCAAAATAAATACACAGAATATCAATAAAATAATGTAAATTTGTATGAAAATAAAGATGCAAAATACCCATAAAATAAATCATATTTTTATAAAATTACATATACAAAAATACACATTCAATAATTAAATTTGTATAAAAATTAATATTTTCATACAAATTTATATTATTTTATGTGTATTTTTGTATATATTTCATTACAAATCTAACTTTTTATGTTAATTTTGTATATTTATTTCATTCAATTTTAAATTATTTTATGTGTGTATTTGTATTTGCATTTTGGTTATTTTACGTGTATTTTCTATATACAATTTCATCCAAAATTACATTATTTTATTGGTATTTTGTTAATTTAATTCGATACGAATTTAGATTATTTCATAGGTATTTTGTATACATATTTTTATACGCATTTACATTATTTAATGTGTGTTTTGTATATATATTTTTATGCAAATTTACTTTATTTTATGTTCATTTTTGTATATTTTTATAGAAATTTATAGATGTTTTCTCATACAAATTTACATTAATTTATTGGTATTTTGTTTATTTATTTTGATACGAATTACATGATTATATGTGTATTTTGTACATATTTTTTATACGTATTTACATTATTTAAAGTGTATTTTGTTTATATATTTTATACAAATTTACGTTATTATATGTATTTGTATAAATATTTTGATACAAATTTACATTATTTTATATTTTGTATATATATTTCAATTCAAATTAAGCTTATTTTGAGTGTATTTTGTATATCTATTTTCAGACACATTTTATTACTTATTTTTATTTTTGTATATAGTTTTATATAAATTTACGTTATGTTATGTGAATTTATTATATTTCTATTTATAAAAATACACATTCTTTTATTGGTATTATGTTGATTTATTTTGATACGAATATATTATTGTATTTTGTATATATATTTTATAGAAATTTATTTTATGTGTATTATTTGAAACAAATTTATATTGTTTTATATGTATTTTGCATATCTATTTCAATATAAATTTACCTTATTGTATGTTCATTTTGTATATTTATTTTAATACAAATTCAAATATTTTATGTGTATTTTGGTAATATATTTTAATTAAAAATGCGTTATTTTATGGGTATTTTGCATCTTAATTTTCATACAAATTTACATTATTTTATTAATATTCTGTGTATTTATTTTGATACGATTTTACATTATTTTATGTGTATTTTGTATACATTTTTTATATGTATTTCCTTCATTTTATGTGTATTTTGTATATATATTTTTATAGAAATCTACGTTATTTTATGTGTATTCGTATATATATTTTGAAACAAATTTATATTGTTTTATATGTATTTTGCATATCTATTTCAATACAAATTTACCTTATTGTATGTTCATTTTGTATATTTATTTTAATACAAATTCAAATATTTTATTTGTATTTTAGTAATATATTTTAATAAAAATTGTGTTATTTTATGGGTATTTTGCATCTTAATTTTCATACAAATTTACATTATTTTATTAATATTCTGTGTATTTATTTTGATACGATTTTACATTATTCTATTTGTTTTTTGTATATATTTTTTTTATATATATCTACATTATTCAATGTGTATTTTATCTATATATTTCATACAAATTTACGTTATTTTAAGTATACAAAATACACATAAAATAATGTAAATTCGTATCAAAATAAATAAACGAAATACCAATAAAAGAATGTGTATTTATATAAATATAAATATAGAAAACGTAAATTTGTATAAAACTATATACAAAAATACACAAAAGTAACTAAATTTGTATGAAAATAGATATACAAAAAACACATAAAATAAGCTAAATTTGAATTGAAATATATATACAAAATACATAAAATAATGTAAATTTGTATCAAAATATTTATACAAATACACATAATAACGTAAATTTTTATAAAAATATTTAAACAAAATACTCATTAAATAATGTTAATACGTATGAAAAATATGTACAAAATACACATATAATAATATAATTCGTATCAAAATAAATAAAAAAAATTTACCCATAAAATAACGTATTTTTATTAAAATTAAATTTATTATTATTATTATTTTTATTATTATATTATTATTATATTAAATTTGGTTAAATATAATATACAAAAAATACATATATCGAGGAAATTTATATTGAAATATATATGCAAAATACATATAAAACAATGTAAATTTGTTTCAAAATATATATACGAATACACATAAAATAACGTAGATTTCTATAAAAATATATATATAGAAAATACACACAAAATGATGTTAATACGTATAAAAATATATATAAAATACACATAAAATAATATAAATTCGTACCAAAATAAATAAACAAAATACCAATAGAAGAATGTGAGTTTGTATGAAAATAAATATACAAAATACACATAAAATAACGTAAATTTGTATAAAACTCTATACAAAAATACACAAAAGTAATTTATATTTGTATGAAAATAGATATATATTGAAATATATATAAAAAATACATAAAATAATGTATATTTGTATCAAAATAATTAAAGAAATACACATAAAATAACGTAAATTTGTTTTAAAATATATAAACAAAATACACATTAAATTATGAAAATACGTATTCAAAATATATACAAAATACACATATAATAATGTAAATTCGTATCAAAATAAATAAACAAAATATAAATAAAATAATGTAAATTTGTATTGAAATACATTTACAAAATACACATAAAATAATGTAAATTTGAATGTAAATATATAAACAAATACATATAAATTAACGTAAATTTGTATTAAAATATATATACAAAATGCATATAAAATATATAAAATTTGTATTGAAATATATATATATATATATATATATATATATAAAATATATATATATATATATATATATATATATATATATATATATATATATATATACAAAATATATAAAAATATTATAGTGTAAATAGTATAAAAATATATATACAAAACACACATAGAATAATGTAAATTCGTATCAAAATCTACATAAACAAATATATAAAAGAATGTATTTGTGAAAATATATATTCAAAATATAAAATAAATGAAATTTGTATAAAATATATACAAAAAATACACATATAATAATTTAAATTTGTTTGAAAATAGATATAAAAAATACATATAAAATTAGGCAAATTTGTATTGAAATACATATACAAAATACACATAAAATATATATATAAATTTGTATGAAAATATATAAACAAATATATACATAAAATAACGTATTTTGATAAATATATATACAAATATATATATTAAATATATATAAATATGCATAAAAATATATATATACAAAATACACAAAATAATGTTAAATCATATCAAAATAAATAAATTGAATATAGCAATAAAATAATGTAAATATGTATGAAAATAAAGATGCAAAATACCATATAATAACACATATTTGTATAAAAATATATACAAAACACACATTAGATAATGTAAATGAGTATAAAATATGTATATAAAACCTATGAAAAATTCCAAATTGTATCGAGTTAAATAAGAAAATACAGTAAAATGATTTAAATTTTTGGATGAAAATATATATAGAAAGTACACATAAAATTACCTAAATAAATACAAATATATACATTAAATAATTTAAGATTGAATGAAATATATAAAAAATAATCATAAAAGAAAAATTTGTAATGAAAATATCAAAATACACATAAAATAATATAAATTTGTATGAAAATATATAAGAAATACACAAAATAACATGAATTTGTATAAAATTTGTATCGCAATTAATGTGAATACACACTATAAATAATGTAAATTTTTATTAAAATATATATACTAAAATACATATAAAATAATGTAAATGCAGAAAAAATATATATACAAATACACATAAAATAATGTAAACTGGTATCAAAATAACATAAACAAAATTCCAATAAAAGAATGTATATTTGATATATACAAATAGAAATAAAATTAAAATAAATAACTAAAATTAGTATTAAAATAAAATACATAAATACACAAAATAATAATTTAAATTTGTTTGAAAAATAGATATGAAAATACATAAAGTTATTAAATTTGAATGAAATGTATATACAAAATACCAATAAAATAATGTAAATTTGTATAAAAACAAATATACAAAAAAATACATAAAATAACGTAAATTTGTATAAAAAGTAAATTTATATATATATATATATATATATATATATATATATATATATATATATATATATATATATATATATATATATATATATATATATATATATATATATATATATATACAAAATAAACATTAAATAATGTAAATATGTATAAAAAATATAGAGAAAATGCACATAGAATAATGTTAAATCGCATCAAAATAAATAAACAGAATATCAATAAAATAATGTACATTTTTATGAAAATAAAGATGCAAAATACCCATATAATAACGCATATATGCATAAAAATATATATGCAAAAATACACATTAAACAATTAAATTTGTATTGAAATAAATATACAAAATGCACATACAGTAAAATAAATTTGTATTGAAATAGATATACAAAATACACATCAATAATGTAAATTTGTATCAAAATATATATACGAATACACATTAAATAGGGTAAATCTCTCTGAAAATATACATACAAAATACATATAAAATGATGTAACTAGTATAAAAATATATATACGAAATACACTTTAAATAATGTAAATTCGTATCAAAATAATCAAACAAAATTCCGATAAAAGAACGCATATATGAAGGAAAATAAATATACAAAATACACATAAAATAACGAAAAAATGTATAAAAATATATACAAAAACAAAATAATCTCAATTTGTATGGTGAGATTTACAAAATACATATATAATTATTAAATTTGACTTTAAATACATGTACAAAATACACAAAATAATGTAAATTTGTATGAAATGAAAACTAATACACTTAACATATCGTACATTTGTATAAAATATATTACAAAATACACATAGAATAATGTTAAATCGGATCAAAATAAAAATACAGAATATCACAAAATAATGTAAATTTGTATGAAAATAAAGATAAATATACACATAAAATAATTTTATAAAGTACATATGCAAAAAACACACATATAATAACTAAATTTATATAAATATATATTCAAAATAAATATAAAATTATCTATATATATATATATAAATAAATATATATATATATATATATATATATATATATATATAAATCTAGATATATATATATATATAATATATATATATATATATATATATATATATATATATATATATATATATATATATATATATATATATATATATATATATATATATATATATATATATATATATATATATATATATCAATATATATATAAACAAAATATACAATGAAAGAATGTGTATTTGTATGAAAATACATATACAATATTTTAAATGTAAATTTGTATAAAACTATATACAAAATACACGAAAATAATTTATGTTATTTTATAATATAAAATATATAAAATTTACTAAATTTATATTTGCATATTTTGATAAAAACACATAATTTTATGTAAATTTGCATGAAAATATTTCAATACAAATTTACCGTATAATACAAATATATAAATATATACAAATATACACATTAAATAATTTAAAATTGAATGAAATAAATATACAAAATAAACATAAAATAATGTAAATTGTATCAAAATATATGTACAAAATACATATAAAATAATGTAAATTTGTATGAAAATATATATCCAAATACACATAAAATAACATGAATTTCTTTAAAATTTGTATCAAAATATATACGAATACACACAATTAAATAACGTATTTTTTTAAGAAAATAAATATAGAAAATAAACATAAAAAATGTAAATACGTAGAAAAATATATATACAAAATACTCATAAAATAATGTAAATTCGTATCAAAATAAATCAACAAAATTCCAATAAAAGAATGTATATTTGTAGGAAAATATATACAAAATACAAATAAAATAACTAAAATTTGTATAAAAATATATACAAATATACACAAAAATAGTTCAAATTTGTTTGAAAATAGATATGCAAAATACAAATAAACTTAGGTAAGTTTGTATTGAAATACATATACAAACACACATAAAATAATGTAAATTTTTATGAAAATATATAAACAAATACACATAAAATAACGTAAATTTGGATAAAATATATATACAAAATATACATTAAACATTTTAAATATGTATAAAAATATATATACAAAATACTCATAAAATAATGATAAATCGTATCAAAATAAATAAACAGAATATCAATAAGATAATGTAAATTTGAATATACAAAATGCACATACAATAAAGTAAATTTGTATTGAAATAGATATGCAAAATACACATAAATAATGTAAATTCGTATCAAAATAAATAAACAAAATTCCGATAAAAGAACGTATATTTGTAGGAAAATAAATATAAAAAATACACATAGAGTAACGGAAATTTATATAAAAATATATATACAAAAATACACAAAAATAATTTCAATTTGTATGAAAATAGATATACAAAATACACATATAATTAGTTATTTGTATTTAAATACATGTACAAAATTCACATAAAATAATGTAAATTTGTATGAAATGAAAACAAATACACATAAAGTAACGTACATTTGTATAATATATATATATATATATATATATATATATATATATATATATATATATATATTTATATATAAAAATATATATATAGATATATAGATATATATATATATATATATATATATATATATATATATATATATATATATATATATATATATATATATATATATATATATATATATATATATATATATATATATATATATATATACATATATATAGATATATATATATATATATATATATATATATATATATATATATATATATATATATATATATATATATATATATATATATATATACAAAATACACATAGAATAATGTAAAATCGAATCAAAATAAATACACAGAATATCAATAAAATAATGTAAATTTGTATGAAAATAAAGATGCAAAATACCCATGAAATGAATCATATTTTAATAAAAATACATATAAAAAAATACATATAGAATAATTAAATTTGTATTAAAACTAATATACAAAATGCACATACAATAAGGTAAATTTTACATTATTCTATTTGTGTTTTGTTTATATATTTTTTATACATATTTACACTACTTAATGAGTATTTTGTATATATATATTTTATACAAATTTACGTTAATTTAAGAGTATTTGTTTATATATTTTCATTCAAATTTACATTATTCTATGTGTATTTTGTATATGTATTTCAATACAAATTTATTATTATTTTGTTTATGTATTTTGATACGAATTTACATTATTATATGTGTATTTTGTATTTATTTTGAATACGTATTTTCATAATTTAATGTGTATTTTGTTTATATATTTTAAAACAAATTTACGTTATTTTATGCGTATTTGTTTAATTATTTTGATACAAATATACATTATTTTATGTATTTTTTATATATATTTCAATACAAATTTAGTTTATTTTATATATTTTGTATATCTATTTTCATACAAATTTAAAATACTTTTGTGTATTTTTGTATAGAGTTTTATACAAATTTACGTTATTTTATGTGTATTTTGTATATTTATTTTCATACAAACTCACATTCTTCTATTGGTATTTTGTTTATTTATTTTGGTACGAATTTATATTATTTTATGTGTATTTTATATATATATATATATATATATATATATATATATATATATATATATATATATATATATATATATATATATATATATATATATATATATATATATATATATATATATATATATATATATATATATATATATATATTTTTATAGAAATCTACGTTATTTTATGTGTATTCGTATATATATTTTGAAACAAATTTACATTGTTTTATATGTATTTTGCATATATATTTCAATATAAATTTACCTCATTGTATGTGCATTTTGTATATTTATATTAATACAAATTTAATATAATAATAATATAATAATAATAATAATAATAATAATAATAATAATAAATTTAATTTTAATAAAAATACGTTATTTTATGGGTAAAATTTGTTTATTTATTTTGATACGAATTATATTATTATATGTGTATTTTGTACATATTTTTCATACGTATTAACATTATTTAATGAGTATTTTGTTTATATATTTTTATAAAAATTTACGTTATTATATGTGTATTTGTATAAATATTTTGATACAAATTTACATTATTTTATGTATTTTGTATATATATTTCAATTCAAATTTAGCTTATTTTATGTGTTTTTTGTATATCTATTTTCATACAAATTTAGTTACTTTTGTGTATTTTTGTATATAGTTTTATACAAATTTACGTTTTCTATATTTATATTTATATAAATACACATTCTTTTATTGGTATTTCGTTTATTTATTTTGATACGAATTTACATTATTTTATGTGTATTTTGTATACTTAAAATAACGTAAATTTGTATGAAATATATATACAAAATACACATTGAATAATGAAAATATATATATATAGAAAATATATACAAAACACAAATAGAATAATGTAAAATTGTATCAAAATAAATAAACAGAATATTAATAAAATAATGTAAATTTGTATGAAAATTAAGATGCAAAATACCCATAAAATAACACAATTTTTATTAAAATATATTACTAAAATACAAATAAAATATTTGAATTTGTATTAAAATAAATATACAAAATGAATATACAATAAGGTAAATTTGTATTGAAATAGATATGCAAAATACATATAAAACAATATAAATTTGTTTCAAAATATATATACGAATACACATAAAATAACGTAGATTTCTATAAAAATATATATACAAAATACACATAAAATGAAGGAAATACATATAAAAAAATGTATACAAAATACACATAAAATAATGTAAAATCGTATCAAAATAAATACACAGAATATTAATAAAATAATGTAAATTTGTATGAAAATTAAGATGCAAAATACCCATAAAATAACGCATTTTTAATTAAAATATATTACCAAAATACACATAAAATATTTGAATTTGTATTAAAATAAATATACAAAATGAACATACAATAAGGTAAATTTATATTGAAATAGATATGCAAAATACATATAAAACAATATAAATTTGTTTCAAAATATATATACGAATACACATAAAATAACGTAGATTTCTATAAAAATATATATACAAAATACACATAAAATGAAATACATATAAAAATTTATACAAAATACATAAAATAATGTAAATTCGTATCAAAATAAATCAACATAATACCAATAAAAGAATGTGTATTTGTATAAATATAAATATACAAAATTCACATAAAATAACGTAAATTTATATAAAACTATATACAAAAATACACAAAAGTAATAAAATTTGTATGAAAATAGATATACAAAATACACACAAAATAAGCTTAATTTGAATTGAAATATATATACAAAATACATAAAATAATGTAAATTTGTATCAAAATATTTATACAAATACACATATAATAACGTAAATTTGTATAAAAATATATAAACAAAATACACATTAAATAATGTAAATACGTATAAAAAATATGTACAAAATACACATATAATCATGTAATTCGTATCAAAATAAATAAACTAAATACCAATAAATTAATGTAAATTTGTATGAAAAAACATCTATAAAATACACAAAAAATAACGCAAATTCCTATAAATATATATGTACAAAAATTAACATAAAATAAAGTAAATTTGCATAAAAATATATATACAAAACACACATTAAATAATGTAAATGCGTATAAAAATATGTATACAAAATACCTATGAAATAATCTAAATTCGTATCGAATTAAATTAACAAAATACCAATAAAATAATGTAATTTTGGATGAAATTGTATATAGAAAATACACGTAAAATAACCAAAATGCAAATACAAATACACACATAAAATAATTTAAAATTGAATGTAATAAATATAATAAAATTAACATAAAAAGTTAGATTTGTAATGAAATATATACAAAAATGCACATAAAATAATATAAATTTGTATGAAAATATTAATTTTTATACAAATTTAATTATTGAATGTGTATTTTTGTATATGTAATTTTATAAAAATATGATTTATTTTATGGGTATTTTGCATCTTTATTTTCATACAAATTTACATTATTTTATTGATATTCTGTGTATTTATTTTGATACGATTTTGCATTATTCTATGTGTATTTTGTATATATATTTTATACAAATGTACGTTTTTTTATGTGTATTTGTTTTCATTTCATACAAATTTACATTATTTTATGTGTATTTTGTACATGTATTTAAAGACAAATTTAAATAATTATATGTGTATTTTGTATATATATTTTCATACAAATTGAAATTATTATCTTTTTTTTTGTATATATTTTTATACAAATTTTCGTTATTTTATGTGTATTTTGTATATTTATTTTCCTACAAATATACGTTCTTTTATCGGAATTTTGTTTATTTATTTTTATACGAATTTACACTATTTTAAGTGTATTTGGTATATATATTATTATACTATTTACATCATTTGATATGTTTTTTGTATGTATATGTTCATAGAAATGTACTCTATTTTATGTGTATTCGCATATATATTTTGAAACAAATTTATATTATTGATGTGTATTTTGCATATCTATTTCAATACAAATTTACTTTATTGTATGTGCATTTTGTATATTTATTTCAATACAAATTTAATTATTTCATGTGTATTTTTGTATATATATTTTTATGCTAATATGCGTTATTATATGGGTATTTTGCATCTTTATTTTCATACAAATTTACATTATTTTATTGATATTCTGTTTATTTATTTTGATACGATTTAACATTATTCTATGTGTATTTTGTATATATATTTTTATACATATTTACATCATTTAATGTATATTTTGAATTTATATTTTATCCAAATTTACGTTATTTTATGTGTATTTGTTTATATATTTTCATAAAAATTTACATTATTTTATGTGTGTTTTATATATGTATTTCAATACAAATTTGCCTAATTTTATGTGTATTTTGCATATCTATTTTCAAACAAATTTAAATTATTTTTGTATATTTTTGTATATATTTTTATACAAATTTTAGTTATTTTATTTGTATTTTGTGTATATATTTTCCTACAAATATACATTTTTTTATTGGAATTTTGTTGATTTATTTTGATACGAATTTACATTACTTTATGTGTATTTTGTATATATATTTTTTTACGTATTTACATTATTTTATGTGTATTTTGTATATATATTTTCATAAAAATTTACGTTATTTTAATGTGTGTATTCGTATATATTTTGATACAAATTTTATACAAATTCATGTTATTTTATGTGTATTTGAATATATATTTTCATATAAATTTACATTATTTTATGTGTATTTTTACATTTATTTCATTACAAATTTACCTTATTTTATGTTTATTTTATATATTCATTTCATGTAATTTAAAATTATTTTATGTGTATATTTGTATTTGTATTTAGGTTATTTTAAGTGTATTTTCTATATATATTTTCATCCAAAATTACATTATTATATTGGTATTTTGATAATTTAATTCGATACGAATTTAGATTATTTCAAAGGCATTTTGTATACATGTTTTTATATGCATTTACATTATTTAATGTGTTTTGTATATATATTTTTATGCAAATTTACTTTATTTTATGTGCATTTTTGTACATATATTTTTAATGAAATTAGCGTTATTTAAAGTGTATTTTGTTTACATTATATTATTGGTATTTTGTTTATTTATTTTGGTACGAATTACATGATTATATATGTATTTTGTATATATATGTTTTTACGTATTTACATTATTTAATGTGTATTTTGTTTATGTGTTTTTATACAAATTAACGTTATTTTATGTGTATTTGTATAGATATTTTGATACAAATTTACATCATTTGATGTATTTTGTATAAATATATTTCAATTCAAATTTAGCTTATTTTATGTGTATTTTGTATATCTATTTTCATACAAATTTAACTACTTCTGTGTATTTTTGTATATAGTTTGATATAAATTTACGTTATTTATGTGTATTATATATATTTATATTTATTCAAATACATATTCTTTTATTGGTATTTTGTTTATTTTGATACGAATTTACATTATTTTATGTGTATTTTGTATACATTTTTTTATACGTATTTTCTTCATTTTATGTGTATTTTCTATATATATTTTTATACAAATCTACGTTATTTAATGTGTATTCGTATATATATTTTGAAACAAATTTACATTGTTTTATATGTATTTTGCATATCTATTTCAATACAAATTTACCTTATTATATGTGCATTTTGTATATTTATTTTAATACAAATTCAAATATTTTATGTGTGTCTTGGCATATATATATTTTTTTTTAAATGCGTTATTTTATGTGTACTTTGCATCTTTATTTTCATACAAAGTTACATTATTTTATTAATATTCTGTGTATTTATTTTGATACGATTTTACATTATTCTATTTGTGTTTTGAATATATTTTTTTATACATATTTACATTATTTAATGTGTATTTTGTATATATATTTTATACAAATTTACGTTATTTTAAGTGTATTTGTTTATATATTTTCATTCAAATTTACATTATTTTATGTGTATTTTGTATACTTATTTTTAAACAAATTTAAATTATTTTTGTGTATTTTTGTATATAGTTTTATACAAATTTAGGTTATTTCATGTGTATTTTGTATGTCTATTTTCATACAAACACACATTCTTTTATTAATATTTAGTTTATTTATTTTGACGCGAATTTACATCATTTCATGTGTATTTTGTAAATATATTTCTATAGAAATCTACGTTATTTTATGTGTATTTGTATATATATTTTGAAATAAATTTACACTGTTTTATGTGTATTTTGCATATTTTTTCAATACAAATTTACCTTATTGTATGTGCATTTTGTATATTAGTTTTAATAGAAATTTAATTATTCTATGTGTATTTTTTTATATGTATTTTTATTAAAATATGATTCATTTCATGGGTATATTGCATCTTTATTTTCATACAAATCTACATTATTTTATTGATATTCTGTGCATTTATTTTCATTCGATTTTACATTATTCTATGTGTATTTTGTATATATATATATATATATATATATATATATATATATATATATATATATATATATATATATATATATATATATATATATATATATATATATATATATATATATATATATATATATATTATGTGTATTTGTTTTCATTTCATACAAATTTACATTATTTTATGTGAATTTTGTACATGTATTTAAATACAAATAACTAATTATATGTGTATTTTGTATATCTATTTTCATACAAATTGAAATTATTTTTGTGTATTTTTGTATATATTTTTATATAAATTTTCGTTACTCTATGTGTATTTTGTATATTTATTTTCCTACAAATATACGTTCTTTTATCGGAATTTTGTTTACTTATTTTGATACGAATTTACATTATTTGTGTGCATTTTGCATATCTATTTTAATACAAATTTAATTATTTTATATGTATTTTTGTATATATATTTTTATACAAATATGCGTTATTATATGGGTATTTTGCATCTTTATTTTCATACAAATTTACATTATCTTATTGATATTCTGTTTATTTATTTTTATACGATTTAACATTATTTTATGAGTATTTTGTATATATATTTTTATACATATTTAAAATGTTTAATGTATATTTTGTATATATAATTTATTCAAATTTACATTATTTTATGTTTTTGTATATGTATTTCAATACAAATTTGCCGAAGTTTATTTGTATTTTGCATATCTATTTTCTAACAAATTTAAACTATTTTTGTGTATTTTTGTATATATTTTTATACAAATTTTAGTTATTTTATTTGTATTTTGTATATATATTTTCCTACAAATAAACATTCTTTTATTGGAATTTTGTTGATTTATTTTGATACGAATTTACCTTATTTTATGAGTATTTTGTATATATATTTTTCTACGTATATTCATTTTTTATGTTTATTTTGTATATATATTTTCTTAAAAATCTACGTTATTTTATTGTGTGTTTCGTATATATTTTTATACAAATTTTAAACAATTTCATGTTATTTTATGTGTTTTTGGATATATATTTTCATACAAATTTACATTATTTTATGTATTTTGTACATATATTTCATTACAAATTTACCTTATTTTATGTTTATTTTGTATATTTATTTCATTCAATTTTAAATTATTTTATGTGTATATTTGTATTTACATTATTTAATGAGTATCTTGCATATATGTTTAATACAAATTTTCGTTCTTTTAAGTGTATTTGTTTATATATTTTCATTGAAATTTACATTATTTGATGTGTACTTTGTATATGTATTTCAATACAAGTTTACCTTATTTTATGTGTATTTTGTATATTTCTTTTTATACAAATTTAAAATATTTTTGTGTATTTTTCTACATATATTTATATAGAAATTTGCGTTATTTTATGTGTATTTGTTTATGTTTTCTCATACAAATTTACATTATTTTATTGCTATTTTGTTTATTTATTTTGATACGAATTACATGATTATACATGTATTTTGTACATATTTTTTATACGTATTTACATTACTTAACCTGTATTTTGTTTACATATTTTTAAACAAATCTACGTTGTTATATGTATTTGTATGAATATTTTGATACAAATTTACATTATTTTATGTATTTTGTATATACATTTCAATTCAAATTAAGCTTATTTTATCTGTAGTTTGTATATTTATTTTCATACAAATTTAATTACTTCTGTGTATGTTGTTGATTTATATTGATACGAATTCACATTATTTTATAAGTACTTTGTATATACATTTTTATACGCATTTACATTATTTAATATTTATTTTAAAAATATATTTTTATACAAATTCTTGGTATTTTATGTGTATTTGTAAATATATTTTCATATAAATTTACATTATTTTATATGTATTTTGTACATATATTTCATTACAAATATACCTTATTTTATGTTTATTTTGTATGTGTATTTTGTATATTTATATTTATACAAATACACATTCTTTTATTGGTATTTTGTTTATTTATTTTGATTCGAATTTACATTATTTTATGTGTATTTTGTATACATTTTTTTATACGTATTTACTTAATTTTATGTGTATTTTGTATACATATTTTTATAGAAATCTACGTTATTTTATGTGTATTGGTATATATATTTTGAGACAAATTTACATTGTTTTATATGTATTTTGCATATCTATTGCAATACAAATTTACCTTATTGTATGTGCATTTTGTATATTTATTTTAAAACAAATTCAATTATTTTATGTGTATTTTGTTATATATATTTAAAAAAAAAAAGCTTTATTTTAATGGTATTTTGCATCTTAATTTTCATACAAATTTACATTATTTTATTAATATTCTGTGTATTTATTTTTAAACGATTTTACATTATTCTATTTGTGTTTTGTATATATTTTTTTATACATATTTACATTATTTAATGTGTATTTTGTATATATATTTTATAAAATTTACATCATTTTAAGTGTTTTTGTTTATATATTTTCATTCAAATTTACATTATTTTAAGTATATTTTGTATATATATTTAAATACAAATTTACCTAATTTTATGTGTATTTTGTATATTTATTTTCATACAAATTTAAATTATTTTTGTGTATTTCTGTATATAGATTTATACAAATTTAGGTTATTTTATGTGTATTTTGTATATCTATTTTCATACAAATACACATTCTTTTACTGATATTTTTTTATTTATTTTGAAGAGAATTTACAGTATTTAATGTGTATTTTGTATATATATTTTTATACGTATTTACATCATTTCAGGTGTATTTTGTACATATATTTCTATAGAAATCTACGTTATTTTATGTGTATTCGTATATATATTTGAAACAAATTTACAGTTTTATGTGTATTTTCCATATTTTTTCAATACAAATTTACCTCATTGTATGTGCATTTTGTATATTAATTTTAATACAAATTTAATTATTCAATGTGTATTTTTGTATATGTATTTTCATTAAATTATGCTTTATTTTATCAGTATTTTGCATCTTTATTTTCATATACAATTTTACATAATTTTATTGATATTCTGATTATTTATTTTGATATGATTTTACAATATTCTATGTGTACTTTGTATATATATTTCATACATATTTACATTATTTAATGTATATTATGTATATATTTTTTATGGAAATTTACTTTATTTTATGTGTATATGTTTATATATTTTCATACAAATTTACATTATTTTATGAGTATTTTGTATATGTATTTCAATACAAATCTGCCTAATTTTATGTGTATTTTGCATATCTATTTTCAAACAAATTTAAATTATTTTGTGTATTTTTGTATATATTTTTATACAAATTTTAACTATTTTATTTGTATTTTGTATATATATTTTCCTACAAATATACATTCTTTTAGTGGAATTTTGTTTATATATTTTGATACGAATTTACATTGTTTTATATGTATTTTGTATATATATTTTTCTACGTATTTACAATATTTTATGTGTATTTTGTATATATATTGTCATAAAAATTTACGTTATTTTATTGTGTGTATTCGTATATTTTTTTATACAAATTTACATTATTATTTTATGTGTATTTTCTGTATACAATTTCGTGCAAAATTACATTATTTTAATAGTGTTTTGTTAATTTAATTCGTTACGAATTTAAATTAATTCATAGGTATTTTGTATACATATTTTTATACGCATTTACATTATTTAATGTGTGTTTTGTATATATATTTTTATGCAAATTTACTTTATTTTATGTGAATTTTTGTACATAATTTTTTTTAGAATTTTGCGTTATTTTATGTGCATTTTGTAGATGTTTTCTTATACAAATTAACATTAATTTATTGGTATTATGTTTATTTATTTTGATACGAGTTACATGATTATATATGTATTTTGTGTATATATTTTTATACGTATTTTTATTATTTAATGTGTATTTTGCTTATGTGTTTTTATACAAATTTACGTTATTTTATGTGTATTTGTATAAATATTTTGATACAAATTTACATTATTTGATGTATTTTGTATAAATATATTTCAATTCAAATTTAGCTTATTTTATGCGTATTTTGTATATCTATTTTCATACAAATTTAACTACCTTTGTGTATTTTTGTATATAGTTTGATATAAATTTACGTAATTTTATGTGTATCTTATATATTCGTATTTATTCAAATACACATTCTTTTATTGGTATTTTGTTTATTTATTTTGATACGAATTTACATTATTTTATATGTATTTTGTATACATTTTTTTAATACGTATTTACTTTATTTTTTGTGTATTTTCTATATATATTTTTATAGAAATCTACGTTATTTTATGTATATTCGTATATATATTTTGAAACAAATTTACATTGTTTTATATGTATTTTGCATATCTATTTCAATACAAATTTACCTCATTGTATGTGGATTTTGTAAATTTATTTTAATACAAATATAATATAATAATAATAATAATATAATAATAATACTATTAATAATAATAATTATAATAATAATAATAATAATAATAATAATAATAATAATAATAATAATGATAATAATAATAAATTAAATTTTAATAAAAATGCGTTATTTTATGGGTATTTTGCATCTTTATTTTCATCAAATTTACATTATTTTATTAACATTCTGTGTATTTATTTTGATACGATTTTACATTATTCTATTTGTGTTTTGTATATATTTTTTTTATACATATTTACATTTCTTAATGAGTATTTTGTATATATATTTTATATAAATTTACGTTATTTTAAATGTATTTGTTTATATATTTTCATTCAAATTTACATTATTTTATGTGTATTTTGTAAATGTATTTCAATACAAATTTACCTAATTTAATGTGTGGTTTGTATATTTATTTTCATACAAATTTAAATTATTTTTTTGTATTTTTGTTTTATACAAATTTACGTTATTTTATGTGTATTTTGTATATGTATTTTCATACAAATACACATTCTTTTATTGATATTTTCTTTATTTATTTTGACACGAATTTACATTATTTAATGTGTATTTTGTACATATATTTTTATAAGTATTTATATAATTTCATGTGAATTTTGTATATATATTACTATAAAAGTCTACGTTATTTTATATGTATTCTTATATATATTTTGAAACAAATCTACATTATTTTATGTGTATTTTGTATATATATTTCATTCCAAATTTGCCTTATTTTTGTTTATTTTTATATTTATTTTCAATCAAATTCAAATTATTTTATGTGTATATATTTATTTGTATTTACGTTATTTTATGTGTATTTTCTATATATATATTTTCATTCAAAATTACATTATTTTATTGGAATTTTGTTGACTTATTTTGATACGAATTTACATTATTTTATGAGTATTTTGTATATATATTCTTTTACGTATTTACATTTTTTATTTATATCTATTTTCTTAAAAAATTACGTTATTTAATTGTGTGTATTCGTATATATTTTGATACAAATTTTAAACAAATTCATGTTATTTTATGTGTACTTGGATATATATTTACATACAAATTTACATTATTTTATGTGTATTTTGTACATATATTTCATTACAAATTTACCTTATTTTATGTTTATTTTGTATATTTATTTCATTCAATTTTAAATTATTTGATGTGTATATTTGTATTTGTGTTTAGGTTATTTTAGGTTAGGTTTTATATATATATATATATATATATATATATATATATAGATATATATATATATATATATATATATATATATATATATATATATATATATATATATATATATATATATATATATATATATATATATATATATATATATATATATATATATATATATATATATATATATATATATATATATATATATATATATATATATATATATATATATATATATATATATATATATATATATATATATATATATATATATATATATATATATATATATATATATATATATATATATATATATATATATATATATAGAAATCAAAGTTATTTTATGTGTAATCGTATATATATTTTTGAAACAAATTTACATTGTATTTTTGTATATATTTTTATATAAATTTTCGTTACTTTATGTGTATTTTATATATTTATTTTCCTTCTAATATATTTGTATTGAAAAAGAAATGAAAAAAAAAAACACATCAAACAATGTAAATTTGTTTCAAAATATATATAAGAATACACATAAAAAAACGTAAATTTCTATAAAAATACAAATAAAAAATACACATAAAATGATATATATACATATAAAAATATATATACAAAATAATCATAAAATAATGTAAATTCGTACCAAAATAAATAAACAAAATACCAATAGAAGAATGTGAATTTGTATGAAAATAAATATACAAAATAAACATAAAGTAATGTAAATTTGTTTAAAACTATATATAAAAATACACAAAAGTAATTTAAATTTGTATGAAAATAGATATATAAAATTTACATAAAATAAACTAAATTTGTATTAAAATATATATACAAAATACATAAAATAATAAAAATTTGTATCAAAATATTTTAACAGATGCGCATAAAATAACGTAAACTTGTTTTAAAATATACAAAATACACATTAAATAATGTAAATATGTATAAAAAAATATATACAAAACACAAATAGAATAATGTAAACTCGTATCAAAATAGATGCACAGAATATTAATAAAACAATGCAAATTTGTATGAAAATAAAGTTGCAAAATACCCATTAAATAACGCTTTTTTTTATAAAAATATATATACCAAAATACACATAAAATATTTAAATTTGTATTACAATAAATATACAAAATGCACATACAATAAGGTAAATTTGTATTGAAATAGATATGCAAAATACATATAAAATAATGTAAATTTGTTTCAAAATATATATAAGAATACACATAAAACAAAGTAGATTTCTATAAAAATATATATACAAAATACACAGAAAATGAAGTAAGTACGTGTAAGAAAATGTATACTAAATAAACATAAAATAATGTAAATTCGTATCAAAATAAATAAACAAAATACCAATAAAACAATATGTGTTTGTATAAATATAAATATACAAAATACATCATAAAATAACGTAAATTTGTATAAAACTATATACAAAAATACACAGAAGTAATTAAATTCGTATGAAAATAGATATACAAAATACAGATAAAATAAGCTAAATTTGAATTGCAATGTATATACAAAATACATAAAATAATGTAAATTTGTATCAAAATATTTATAAAAATACATATAATAACGTAAATTTGTTTAAAAATATATAAACAAAATAAACATTAAGTAATGTAAATACATATAAAAAATATGTAAAAAATACACATATAATCATGTAATTCGTATCAAACTAAATAAACAAAATAGCAATAAAATAATGTAAATTTGTATGAGAAAACATGTAAAAATACATATAAAATAACGCAAATTTCTATAAAAATATATGTACAAAAATGCACGTAAAATAAATTTGAATAAAGATATATATACAAAACACACATTAAATAATGTAAATGCGTACATAAAATAACCTAAATTTGTATAAAACTATATATAAAAATACACAAAAAGAGTTTAAATTTGTATGAAAAAAAATATACAAAATACACATAAAATTAGGTAAATTTGTATTGAAATACACATACAAAATACACATGAAATAATGTAAATTTGAATGAAAATATATAAACAAATACACATAAAATAACGTAAATTTGTATGAAATATATTTTCAAAATATACATTAAATAATGTAAATATGTATTAATAAAATTTATACAAAACACAAATAGAATAATATAAAATCGTATCAAAATATATACACAGAATATTAATAAAATAATGTAAATTTGTATGAAAATTAAGATGCAAAATACCAATAAAATAACGCTTTTTTTTTTATTATAGATACCAAAATACACATAAAATATTTTAATTTGTATTAAAATAAATATACAAAATGCACATACAATAATGTAAATTTGTATTGAAATAGATATGCAAAATACATATAAAATAATGTAAATTTGATTCAAAATATATATACGAATACACATAAAATAACGTAGATTTCAATAAAAATACATATACAAAATACACATAAAATTAAATAAATACGTATAAAAAAATGTATACAAAATACACATAAAATAATGTAAATTCGTATAAATATAAATAAACAAAATACCAATAAAAGAATGTGTATTTGTATAAATATAAATCTACAAAATGCACATAAAATAACGTAAATTTATATAAAACTATATACAAAAATACACAGAAGTAATTAAATTTATATGAAAATAGATATATAAAATACACACAAAATAAGCTTAATTTGAATTGAAATATATGTACAAAATACATAAAATGAATTAAATATGTATCAAAATATTTTTTCAAATACACATATAATTACGTAAATTTTATATAAAAATATATAAACAAAATACACATTAAATAATGTAGATACGTATAAAAAAAATATGTACAAAATACGGATATAATCATGTAATTCGTATCAAAATAAATAAACAAAATACCAATAAAATAATGTAAATTTTTATGAGAAAACATATACAAAATACACATAAAATAACGCAAATTTCTATAAAAATATATGTACAAAAATGCACATAAAAAAAATTTGCATGAAAAAATATATACAAAACACACTTTACATAATGTAAATGAGTATAAACATATGTATACAAAATAGTTATAAAATAATCTAATCGTATCGAATTAAATTAAGAAAATACCAATAAAATAATGTAATTTTGGATGAAAATATATATAGAAAACACACATAAAATAACCTAAATAGAAATACAAATATACACATGAAATAATTTAAAATTGAATAAGATAAATATACAAAATAAACATAAAATAAGGTAAATTTGTAATGAAATATATGTAAAAATACACAATAAATAATATAAATTTGTATGAAAATATATATACAAATACACATAAAATAACATGAATTTGTATAAAATTTGTATCAAAATATATACGAATACACACAATAAAATAACGTAAATTTTTATGAAAATATATATATAAAATACACACAAAATAATTTAAATACGTAGAAAAATATATATACAAAATACACATAAATAAATAAACAAAATTTCGATAAAAGAACGTATATGTGTAGGAAAATAAATATAGAAATTACACATAAAATAACGAAAATTTGTATAAAAATATATACAAAAAAAGAAACACAACAATAATTTCAATTTGTATGAAAATAGATATACAAAATACACATATAATTAGTTAAATTTGTATTTAAATACATATACAAAGAACATATAAAATAATGTAAATTTGTATGAAATGAAAACAAAATCACATAAAATAACGTACATTTGTTTAAAATATATAAACAAAATACACATAGAATAAAGTAAAATCTCATCAAAATATATACACAGAATATCAATAAAGTTATATATATTTGTATGAAAATAAAGATGCAAAATAACCATAAAATAAATCATATTTTTTTAAAAATACATATAAAAAAATACACAGAATAATTAAATTTGTATTAAAATTAATATATAAAATGCAGATACAATAAGGTAAATTTGTATTGAAAAAATATGCAAAATACTCATAAAACAGTTTAAATTTGTTTCAAAATATATATTCGAATACACATAAAATAACGTAGATTTCTATAGAAATATATATACAAAATACACATGAAATGATGTAAATACGTATAAAAATATATATACAAAATACACATTAAATTCTGTAAACTCGCTTCAAAATAAATAAACAAAATATCAATAAAAGAATGTGTATTTGTATGAAAATAGCTATACAAAATACACATAAAATAACCTAAAATTATAGAAATATATACAAAAATACACAAAAATAATTTAAATTTCTATGAAAATAAATATACAACATACACATAAAATTAGCTAAATTTGTATTGAAATACATATACAAAAAACACATAATATGATGTAAATTTGAATAAAAATACATAAACGAATACACTTAAAATAACGTAAATTTGTATAAAATATATATACAAAATACAAATTAAATAATGTAAATATGTATAGAAAAATATATACAAAACACAAATAGAATAATGTAAAATCGTATCAAAATAAATACACAGAATATTAATAAAATAATGTAAATTTGTATGAAAATAAAGAAGCAAAATACCCAATAAAAAACGCCTTTTTTTATAAAAATATATATACAAATATACACATAAAAAAATAAATTTGTATTAAAATAAATATACAAAATACACATACAATAAGGTAAATATGCATTGAAATAGATATGCAAAATACATATAAAACAATGTAGATTTGTTTCAAAATATATATACGAATACACATAAAATAATATAGCTTTCTATATAAATATATATACAAAATACTTGAAATAAAGTAAATTTGTATCAAAATATTTATACAAATACACATATAATAACGTAAATTTGTATAAAAATATATAAACAAAATACACATTAAATAATGTAAATACGTATAAAAATATGTACAAAATACACATATAATCATGTAATTCGTATCAAAATAAATAAACAAAATACCAAAGAAATAATATAAATTTGTATGAGAAAACATATACAAAATACACATAAAATAACGCAAATTTCTATAAAAATATATGTACAAAAATGCACATTAAATTAATTTGCATATAAATATATATACAAAACACAGATTAGATAATGTAAATAAGTATGAAAATATGTATACAAAATACCTATGAAATAATCTAAATTCGTATCGAATTAAATTAAGAAAATACCAATAAAATAATGTAATTTTGGATGATAATATATATAGAAAATACACATAAAATAACCTAAATACAAATACAATTATACACATAAAATAACTTAAAATTGAATGAAATAAATATACAAAATAAACATAAAATCAGGTAAATTCGTAATGAAATATATATAAAAATAGATATAAAATAATAAAAATTTGTATGAAAATATATATACAAATACACATAAATTAACATGAATTTGTATAAAATTTGTATCAAAATATATACGAATACACACAACAAAATAACGTAAATTTTTATGAAAAAATATATACAAAATACTCCCAAAATAATTTAAATACGTAGAAAAATATATATACAAAATACACATAAAATATTGAAAATTCGTATCAAAATAAATAAACAAAACTCCAATAAAAGAATGTATATTTGTAGGAAAATATATATACAAAATACAAATAAAATAACTAAAATTTGTATAAAAATAAATACAAAAATACACAATAATAATTTAAATTTGATTGAAAATAGATATCCAAAATACACATAAAATTTGGCAAATTTGTATTGAAATACATATACAAAATACACATAAAATAATATAAATTTGTATGAAAATATATAAACAAATACACATAAAATTACGAAAATTTGGATGAAATATATATACAAAATAAACATTAAATAATGTAAATATGTATAAAAAAAAAATATATACAAAATACACACAGAATAATGTTAAATCGTATCAAAATAAATAAACAGAATATCAATAAAATAATGTAAATATGTATTAAAATAAAGATGCAAAATACCCATATAATAACACATATTTGTATAAAAATATATATAAAAAACACACATTAGATAATGTAAATGAGTATAAAAATATGTATACAAAATACCTATGAAAAAATCTAAATTCGTATCGAGTTAAATTAAAAAAATACCAATAAAATAAATTAATTTTGGATGAAAATATATATAGGAAATACACATGAAATTACCTAAATACAAATACAAATCTACACAAAATAATTTAAGATTGAATGAAGTAAATATACAAAATAATCATAAAATAAAGTAAATTTGTAGTGAATAATATGTAAAAATACACATAAAATAATATAAATTTGTGTGAAAATATATATATACAAATACACATAAAATAACATGAATTTGTATAAAATTTGTATCAAAATTAATACGAATACACATATAAAATAATGTAAATTTTTATTAAAATATATAAACAAAATACACATAAAATAATGTAAATACGTAGAAAAATATATATACAAAATACACAAAAATTATGTAAACTCGTATCAAACTAAATAAACAAAATTCCAATAAAAGAATGTATATTTGTAGGAAAATATATATACAAAATACAAATAAAATGACTAAAATTAGTATAAAAATAAATACATAAATACAAAAAAATAATTTTAATTTGTTTGAAAATAAATATGCAAAATACACATAAAGTTAGGCAAATCTGCATTGAAATACATATACAAAATACACATAAAATAATGTAAATTTGTACAAAAATATGTAAACAAATAAACATATAATAACGGAAATTTGGAAAAAATATATCTACAAAATATACATTAAATAATGTAAATATATATATATATATATATATATATATATATATATATATATATATATATATATATATATATAAATATATCTATATATATATATATATATATATATATATTTATATATAATATACATATATATATATATATATATATATGTATATTATATATATATATATATATATATATATATATATATAATATAAATTAAATACACATAGAATAATGTTAAATCGTATCAAAATAAATAAACAGAATATCAATAAAATAATGTAAATTTGTATGAAAATAAAGATGCAAAATACCCATATAATAACGCATATATGCATAAAAATATTTATACAAAAATACACATGAAATAATTAAATTTGTATTGAAATAAATATACAAAATGCACATACAATAAAGTAAATTTGTATTGAAATAGATATGCAAAATACACATCAATAATGTAAATTTGTATCAAAATATATATACGAATACACATAAAATAGAGTAAATTTCTAGAAAATATACATACAAAATACATATAAAATGATGTAAATAGTATAAAAATATACATACCAAATACACCTAAAATAATGTAAATTCGTATCAAAATAAACAAACAAAATTCCGATTAAAGAAGGTATATTTGTAGGAAAATAAATATACAAAATACACATAAAATAACACATAAATAACTTCAATTTGTATGAAAGTAGATATACAAAATACACATATAATTAGTTAAATTTGTCTTTAAATACATGTACAAAATACACATAAAATAATGTAAATTTGTATGAAATGAAAACAAATACACAGAAAATAACGTGCATTTGCATAAAATATATATACAAAATACACATAGAATAATGTAGAATCGTATCAAAATAAATACACAGAATAGTAATAAAATAATGTAAATTTGTATGAATATAAAGATGCAAAATTCCCATAAAATAAAGCAAATTTTATAAAAATACATATACAAAAATACACATAGAATAAATTTGAATTTGAATTAAAATTAATATACAAAATGCACATACAAAAGAAAAATTTGTATTGAAAAAATATATATACGAATACACATAAAATAACGTAGATTTCTATAGAAATATATATACAAAATACACATGAAATGATGTAAATTTGGATAAAATATATATACAAAATATACATTAAATGTTATAAATATGTATAAACATATATATACAAAATACACATAATATAATGTTAAATCGTATCAAAATAAATAAACAGAATATCAATAAAAGAATGTGTATTTGTATGAATATAAATATACAAAATACACATAATACAACGTAAATTTATATAAAACTATATACAAAAATACACAGAAGTAATTAAATTTGTATGAAAATATATACAAAATACACACGAAATAAGCTAAATTTGAATTGAAATATATATACAAAATACATGAAATAAAGTAAATTTGTATCAAAATATTTATACAAATACACATATAATAACGTAAATTTGTATGAAAATATATAAACAAAATACACATTAAATAATGTAAATACGTATAAAAAAATATGTACAAAATACACGTATAATCATGTAATTCGTATCAAAATAAATAAACAAAATACCAATAAAATAATATAAATTTGTATGAGTAAACGTGTATGTTGCATATTTTTTCAATACAAATTTACCTTATTATATACACATTTTGTATATTAATTTTTATACAAATTTAATTATTCGATGTGTATTTTTGTATCTGTATTTTTATAAACATATTCTTTATTTTTTGGGTATTTTGCATCTTTATTTTCATACAAATTTACATTATTTTATTGATATTCTGCTCATTCATTTTGATAGGAATTGACATTATTCTATGTGTATTTTGTATATATTTTTCATACAAATTTACGTTATTTTATGTGTATTTGTTTATATATTTTGACACAAATTTTTAATATTTTATGGGTATTTTGTATATACATTTCAAAAGAAATTTACCTAGTTTTATGTGTATTTTGTATATCTATTTTCATACAAACTCAAATTATTTCTATGTATTTTTGTATATAATTTAATACATATTTTAGTTATGTTATGTGTATTTTGTAAATTTATTTTCATTAAAATATATATTATTTTATTGGTGTTTTGTTGATTTATATTGATACGAATTTACATTATTTTATATGTACTTTGTATATATATTCTTATACGCTTTCCCATTATTTAATATTTATTTTAAATATATATTTTTATACAAATTCATGGTATTTTATGTGTATTTGTATATATATTTTCATATAAATTTACATTATTTTATGTGTATTTTGTACATATATTTTATTACAAATCTACCTTATTTTTTGTTTATTTTGTATGTGTATTTTGTATATTTATATTTATCCAAATATACATTCTTTTATTGGTATTTTGTTTATTTATTTTAATTCGAATTTACATTATTTTATGTGTATTTTGTATACATTTTTTATACGTATTTACTTAATTTTATGTGTATTTTGCATATATATATATATATATATATATATATATATATATATATATATATATATATATATATATATATATATATATATATATATATATATATATATATATATATATATATATATATATATATATATATATATATATATATTTATAGAAATCTACGTTTTTTAATTTGTATTCGTATATATATTTTGAGACAAATTTACATTGTTTTATATGTATTTTTGCATATCTCTTTCAATACAAATTTACCTTATTGTATGTGCATTTTGTATATTTATTTCAATACAAATTTAAATATTTTATGTGTATTTTGGTATATATATTTTTATAAGAAGTGCGCTATTTGATGGGAATTTTGCATCTTTATTTTCATACAAATTTACATTATTTTATTAATATTCGGTGTATTTATTTTGTTACGATTTCACATTATTCTATTTGTTTTTTGTATATATTTTTTTTTTACATATTTACATTATTTAATGTGTATCTTGCATATATATTTCATACAAATTTATAATCTATTATTACACGAATTTACCTAGATATGTATTTTGTATATATATTTTTATACGTATTTACATAATTTCATGTGTATTTTGTATATATATTTCTATATAAATCTACGTTATTTTATGTGTATTCGTATATATATTTTGAAACAAATTAACTTTGTTTTATATGTATTTTTTAATATCTCTTTCAATACATATTCACCTTACTGTATATGCATTTTGTATATTTATTTCAATACAAATTTAAATATTTTATGTGTATTTTGGTATATATATTTTTATAAAAAAAAGCGCTATTTTATGGGAATTTTGCATCTTTCTTTTCATACAAATTTACATTATTTTATTGATATTCTGTGTATTTATATTGATAGGATTTTACATTATTCTATTTCTTTTTTGTATATATTTTTTTATACACATTTACATTATTTAATGTGTATCTTGAATATATATTTTATACAAATTTACGTTATTTTAAGTGTATTTGTTTATATATTTTCATTCAAATTTACATTATTTTATGTGTATTTTGTATATGTATTTCAATACAAATTTACCTAATTTTATGTGTATTTTGAATGTTTCTTTTCATACAAATTTTAAATACAAATTTAGGTTATTTTATGTACGCATTTACATTATTTAATGTGTGTTTTGTATATATATTTTTATGCAAATTTAGTTTATTTTATGTGCATTTTTGTACATATATTTTTTTTGAAATTTGCGTTATTTTATATGTATTTGTATATAAATTTACATTTTGTTATTTTGTTATTGCTATTTTGTTTATTTATTTTGATACGAATGAAAATAGATATACAAAATATACATAAAATAAATTAAATTTGTATTGAAATATATATACAAAATACATAAAATAAGATAAATTTGTATCAAAATATTTTAACAGATGCGCATAAAATAACGTAAATTTGTTTTAAAATTTACAAAATACACATTAAATAATGTAAATATGTATAAAAAAATATATACAAAACACAAATAGAATAATGTAAAATCCTATCAAAATAAATACACTGAATATTAATAAAATAATGTAAATTTGTATGAAAATAAAGATGCAAAATACCCATTAAATAACGCTTTTTTTTTTTAATATATATATCAAAATACACATGAAAAAATTAATTTGTATTAAAATAAATATACAAAATACACATACAATAAGGTAAATCTGTATTGAAATAGATATGCAAAATACATATAAAACAATGTAAGTTTGTTTCAAAATATATATACGAATACACATAAAATAACGTAGATTTGTATAAAAATATATATACAAAATACACATAAAATGAAGTAAATACGTATAAGAAAATGTATACAAAATACACATAAAATAATGTAAATTCGTATCAAAATAAATAAACAAAATACCAATAAAAGAATGTGTATTTGTATAAATATAAATATACAAAATACACATAAAATAACGTAAATTTGTATAAAACTATATACAAAAATACACAGAAGTTATTAAATTCGTATGAAAATAGATATACAAAATACAAATAAAATAAGCTAAATTTGAATTGAAACGTATATAGAAAATACATAAAATAATGTAAATTTGTATCAAAATATTTATAAAAATACATATAATAGCGTAAATTTGTTTAAAAATATATAAACAAAATACACATTAAGTAATGTAAATACGTATAAAAAATATGTACAAACTACACATATAATCATGTAATTCGTATCAAACTAAATAAACAAAATATCAATAAAATAATGTAAATGTGTATGAGAAAACATATACAAATATATATAAAATAACGCTAATTTCCATAAAAATATATGTCCAAAAATGAACGTAAAAGAAAGTAACTTTGGATAAAAATATATATACAAAACACACATTAAATAATGTAAATCCGTACATAAAATAACCTAAATTGGTATAAAACTATATACAAAAATACACAAAAATAATATAAATTTGTATGAAAAGAAATATACAAAATACACATAAAATTAAGTTAATTTGTATTGAAATACATATACAAAATACATATAAAATAATGTAAATTTGAAAGAAAATATATAAACAAATACATATATAATAACGTAAATTTGTATGAAATATATAATCAAAATACACATTAAATAATGTAAATATGTATAAAAAAATATATACAAAACACAAATAGAATAATGTAATATCGTATCAAAATATATACACAGAATATTAATAAAATAATGTAAATTTGTATGAAAATTAAGATGCAAAATACCTATAAAATAACGCATTTTTTATATAAATATTGATACCAAAATACACATAAAATATTTGAATTTGTATTAAAATAAATATACAAAATGCACATACAATAAAGTAAATTTGTATTGAAATAGATATGCAAAATACATATAAAATAATGTAAATTTGTTTCAAAATATATGTAAAATACACATAAAATAACGTAGATTTCTATAAAAATACATGTACAAAATACACATAATATTAAGTAAATAGGTATAAAAAAATGTATTTTTTTATACGTATTTACGTTATTTTATGTATTCGTATATATTTTTGAAACAAATTTACATTATATGTATTTTGCATATCTATTTCAATACAAATTTATATTATATGTGTTTTGTACATTTATTTTAATACAAATTTAATTTTTTGTGTATTTTGGTATATATATTTTATAAATAAAAAATACGTTATTTTATGGGTATTTGGTTCTTTATTTTCATACAAATTTACATTATTTTATTAATATTCTGTGTATTTATTTTGATATTTACATTATTCTATTGTTGTACATATTTTTTATAAATTTACGTTATTTTAAGTATTTGTTTATGTATTTTCATTGAAATTTACATTATTTTATGTGTATTTTGTGTATGTATTTCAATACAAATTTACCTAATTTTATGTGTATTTTGTATATTTATTTTCATACAAATTTAAAATATTTTTGTTTATTTTTGTATATAGTTTGATACAAGTTTAGGTTATTTTATGTGTATTTTGTATATCTATTTTCATACAAATACACATTCTTTTATTGATATTTTGTTTATTTATTTTGACGCGAGTTTTATGTGAATTTGTTTTCATTTCATACAAATTTATATTATTTTATGTGTATTTTGTACATGTATTTAAATACAAATTTAACTAATTATATGTGTATTTTGTATATCTATTTTCATACAAATTGAAATTTATTTTTTTGTTTTTTTGTATATTTTTTTTATTCAAATTTTCGTAATCTTATAAAAATAAATATACCAAAATACACATAAAATATTTAAATTTGCATTGAAATAAATATACAAAATGCACATACAATAAGGGAAATTTGTATTGAAAGAGTTATGCAAAAATACATATAAAACAATGTAAATTTGTTTCAAAATATATATACGAATACAAATAAAAAAACGTAGATTTCTATAAAAAAATATATACAAAATACACTTAAAATTAAGTAAATACGTATAAAAAAATGTATACAAAATACACATAAAATAATGTAAATTCGAATTAAAATAAATAAACAAAATACCAATAAAAGAATGTGTATTTGGATAAATATAAATATACAAAATACACATACAAAATAAACATAAAATAAGGTAGATTTGTAAAAAAATATAAGTACAAAATACACATAAAATAATGTAAATTTATATAAAAATATATATACAAATACACATAAAATACCATGAATTTGTATAAAAATATGTATTCAAAATAAATATTAAATAATGTTAAAGCGTATAAAAATATATATACAAAGTACATATAAAATAATATAAATTCGTATCAATATAAATCAACAAAACACCAATAAAATAATATATATATGAATGAAAATAAATTTACAAAATACACATAACATAACTAAAATTTGTATTAAAATATATACAAAAATACATAGAAATAATTTGAGTTTGTATGAAAATAGATCTACAAAATACACATAAAACTAGGTAAATTTCTTTTGAAATGTATATACAAAATTCCCATAAAATATTGTAAATTTGAGTCAAAATATATAAACAAATACTCATAAAATAACTTAAATTTGTATGAAATATATATAAAAAATACACATAGAATAATGTCAATTCGTATCAAAATGAATGAGCAGAATATCAATAAAATAATGTAAATTTGTATGAAAATAAAGATGCAAAATACCCAAAAAATAAAGCATATGTTTATAAAAATACAGATACAAAAATACACATCGAATAATTCAATTTGTATTAAAATTAATATACAAAATGCGTATATAAAAAGGTAAATTTGTATTGAAAAAATATGCAACATACACGTTTACTCATACAAATTTATATTATTTTATTGGTATTTTGTTTATTTATTTTGATACGAATTACATGATTATATGTGTATTTTGTACATATTTTTACACATAAAATAACGTAAATTTGTATGAAAAATATATACAAAATACACATAGAATAATGTCAATTCGTATCAAAATGAATGAGCAGAATATCAATAAAATAATGTAAATTTGTATGAAAATAAAGATGCAAAATACCCCAAAAATAGAGCATATGTTTATAAAAATACAGATACAAAAATACACATCAAATAATTAAATTTGTATTAAAATTAATATACAAAATGCGTATATAATAAGGTAAATTTGTATTGAAAAAATATGCAACATACACGTTTACTCATACAAATTTATATTATTTTATTGGTATTTTGTTTATTTATTTTGATACGAATTACATGATTATATGTGTATTTTGTACATATTTTTTATACGTATTTACATTATTTAATGTGTATTTTGTTTATATATTTTCATACAAATTTACGTAATTATATGTGTATTTGTATAAATATTTTGATACAAATTTACTTTATTTCATATATTTTGTATATATATTTCAATTCAAATTTAGCTTATATCGTGTCTATTTTGTATATATTTTCATACAAATTTAATTACTTCTGTGTATTTTTGTATATAGTTTTATATAAATTTACGTTATTTTATGTGTATTTTGTATATTTATATTCATACAAATACACATTCTTTTATTGGTATTTTGTTTATTTATTTTGATACTAATTTACATTATTTTATGTGTATTTTATACATTTCTTATCCGTATTTACTTCATTTTATGTGTATTTTGTAAATATATTTTTATAGAAATCTACGTTATTTTATGTGTATTCGTATATATATTTTGAAACAAATTTACATTGTTTTATATGTATTTTGCATATCTATTTCAATACAAATTTACCTTATTGTATGTGTTTTTTGTATATTTATTTTAATACAAATTTAATTTTTTGATGTGTATTTTGGTATATATATTTTTATAAAAAAAAAATGCGTTATTTTATGGGTATTTTGCTTCTTTATTTTCATTCAAATTTACATTATTTTATTAATATTCTGTGTATTTATTTTGATACGATTTTACATTATTCTATTTGTGTTTTGTATATATTTTTTTATACAAATTTACGTTTTTTTTTTTAAATTATTGATACCAAAATACACATAAAATATTTCAATTTGTATTAAAATAAATATACAAAATGCACATACAATAAGGTAAATTTGTATTGAAATAGATATGCAAAATACATATAAAATAATGTAAATTTGTTTTAAAATATATATACGAATACACATAAAATAACGTAGATTTATATAGAAATACATATACAAAATACACATAACATTAAGTAAATACGTATAAAAAAATGTATACAAAATACACATAAAATAATGTAAATTCGTATAAATGTAAATAAACAATATACCAATAAAAAAATGTGTATTTGTATAAATATAAATATACAAAATGCACATAAAACACATAAAACGCACGTAAATTTATATAAAACTATATACATAAAATAACGCAAATTTCTATAAAAATATATGTAAAAAAATGAACATAAAATAAATTTGCAAAAATATATATATATACAAAACACACATTAGATAATGTAAATGAGTATAAAAATATGTATAGAATATACCTATGAAATAATCTAAATTCGTATCGAACTAAATTAAGAAAATACCAATAAAATAATGTAATTTTGGATGAAAATATATATACAAAATACACATAACCCTTTGAGGGTTTCTGGTACATATATGTACCATAAATTTATTTGAGTGTGACACATATCCTTTGTTTTTTTTTTTAAAGATTGATCATAGAAAACGACAGTGTAATGCTTGCTCTTTCCTTTTCTACCGACTATATGGCAACTGTTACTCTCCAAGGTGTTCGGTAGTCCATGGGCAGTTGCGCTGTTACGCCCGTCGTGGAAGGACATTATTATAGCCTTTACAGTAAGTATTTTGATTAACATTTCTTAAATTACTTTACTACTATTTTTTTCTTATATGTGTATACTTTACGACTATATTACTCATGAGTTGAAATTTCTCGTTTTCATATATAAGAAATGATCATTTGTTTTTGTGGTACACCGGTGTACCATTATCCCTTTGTCTAATTTTTTTCAATTTCTTTAATTATCTTCCTTCAAGTTATTGTTTATGCTATAAATTCTTATTGGACCTACTTTTTCTTGATAAACGTGTTTTTAGAGATAATTTAGCCTAACTGTGACCTAAAATCAAATAAAATTACTTATTTCAGATGACCGGAAGACGAAGAATTCTGAATATAAATGAAAATGAAATTCAAGAATACTTATTTGGCGACACCAGTGACACGGAAGATGCTCTAAATCTTGATGAGGAGGACATTGGCTTTCTTGAAGATGATATTGAGACAATGAATACTTGTGGAGATGAAGATTCTACAATTATAATTGATCCTGCCGATTCTGGGCAGATTCCTGAGACTGTGGATCAAGCACCTAATTCCAAGAATAATGAAGAGGACTCTCCTTCCACCTCGTCATTAACTTCTGTCAACATCACTAACTTCAGATGGAAAAAAATGGATGCTGAGAATGCTGAAAAACTTTTTGCTGTTTCAAGAGACACAAAAGATGAAAAAGAATTTGGTCATATTCTTATTGATACAACAGACGATCCTAGTCCATACGAAGTTTTTGGCAAAGTAGCAAAGTTTGATGAGTTTCTTTGTGATGTAGTCATTCCAGAATCTAAGCTCTATGCATCCCAGAAAGGCCATGTTTTTGATATTGAAATTGATGAACTAAGAGCTTTTTTTGGGATGAACATTGTTATGGGATATCATGTACTTCCTTCATATAGAGACTACTGGTCAAGTGATCCTGATTTAGGGGTACCATACATTGCAAATGTCATGCCACTAAAGCGATTTGAGGAAATCCGATCTATGCTGCACTTCAATAATAATGATCTAATGAAAAAGCCTACTGATCCCATGTATGATAGATCTTTCAAGATAAGACCTGTATTGAAACACTTCAACGATGCATTTTTGAGTGCTCTCTCCCCAACTAAATATCAAACAATTGATGAGCATATGATAAAATTCAAAGGCCAAAATGCAATGAAGCAATATGTGAAAGGTAAGCCTGTAAAATGGGGATTCAAAATGTGGTGCAGGTGTGACTCTAAATCGGGGTATTTGTTTGAGTGTGATCTGTATACAGGAAAGAAATGTAGTAAACCTGAGCATGGCTTGGGAGAAGGAGTAGTTTTACAGCTAACAGAAAAAATCAAAGGACTTGGTTGTCAAGTGTTCATTGATAACTTTTTCAATTCTCCATTACTGCAAGCTTTGCTTCACAAAGACAAAATACTTAGTGCTGGAACAGTTCGTCAAAATCGCAAACATGTACCCAAGGCACAGGTTCCACAAGATAAAAACATGAAAAGGGGCGATATTGCTTGCTTTGCCTCTAATGATGTGTGCTATGTGAAGTGGATGGATAACAGAGCAGTCCATATGGTTTCCAACTTCCTTTCTCCTTTCCCTATTCATGAAGTAAAGCGAAGAAAAAAAGGATCAAGTGCTAAAGTATCAGTAAGCTGCCCAAATGTAATAAAACAATATAACGCAAACATGGGTGGAGTTGATATAATGGACCAGAAGAAAGTGACATATCAGATGGATCACCGATCGAAATACAAATACTACCTTAGGCCTGTATTTGATCTAGTTGACATTGCAGTCAATAACTCATTCAGTGTGTACACAATGATGTCAGAATCACTGTTTCCAGAAATTGAAAAGCTTGATGCTAAAACATTTCGAAGAATTGTAGCTAGACAGCTCATAGGAAACTACACAAACCGAAAGAGAGCAATACCTAAAACTTCAATAGCGCATAATTCAAAAAAGGCTCGCCTCTCTAACGTGAGATTCAGTGTAGGTCATTCCATGGAAAAAGTAGATGAAAGACAGAGATGTAAACTTTGCACCAAAAGGAAAGTTCAGAACAGAACTAACAACAAGTGTGTTGAATGTGGTGTATACTTATGCTATGTGAAAGATAGAAACTGTTTCAAGCTGTACCATGAAGGATCATAGAATAAGTATGGATATATATCACTGAATAGATAATTTTCTATTTTTAGTTCAAAAGAAAATTTTAGTTGAACTGCATCTTAGGAAACTGTTCCAAAAATATGTAAATGTTGTAGGAAAAAGTGTGTCATGTTCGTAAAATAATGTCATTTTTTTCATTTTTTTTTTAATTTTCTATTCTCAATATCTAGTATTTCTATAAAGAAGGAAATAAATAAATATATGTTTAGTTTTTTCATGCTCCTTTCCCTTATAATAACGATAATTCTTTTATTATAATACAATGGGATTCCATATGAGAAAATTTCTCAAGGCGATTACTGGTACATATATGTACCATGCACTAATATCACTATTTATGTAAAATTTTACAATATTATCACATAAACATGATTGATTACCTCTAGAGACACAATATATATAGAATTTGACAAAAGATATATGCTAGAAAAATTATATCCCTTAAAGAGATAAAATAACCTAAATACAAATATACACATAAAATATTGTATTATGTATATACATTTCAATTCATATTTAGCTTATTTTATCTGTATTTTGTATATCTATTTTCATACGAATTTAATAACTTCTGTGTATTTTTGTATAGTTTTATACAAATATACGTTATTTTATGAGTATTTTGTATATTTATATTTATACAAATACACATTCTTTTATTGGTATTTTGTTTATTTATTTTGAAAAGAATTTACATTATTTTATGTGTATTTTGTATACATTTTCTTATACGTATTTACTTCATTTTATGTGTATTTTGTATATATATTTTTATACAAATCTACGTTATTTTATGTGTATTCGTATATATATTTTGAAACAAATTTACATTGTTTTATATGTATTTTGCATATCTATTTCAAGACAGATTTACCTTATTATATGTGTATTTTGTATATTTATTTTAATATAAATTAATTTTTTCAGGTGTATTTTGGTATATATATTTTTATAAAAAATGCGTTATTTAATGGGTATTTTGCATCTTTATTTTCATACAAATTTACATTGTTTTATTATAAAATAATATAAATTTGTTTGAAAATATATATAAAAATACACATAAAATAACATGAATTTGTATAAAATCTGTTTCAAAATATATACGAATACACGCAATAAAATAACGTAAATTTTTCTAAAAATGTATATATAAAATACACATAAAATAGTTTAAATACGTAGAAAAATATATATACAAAATACACATAAAATAATATAAATTCGTAAAAAATTAAATACACAAAATTCCAATAAAAGAATCTATATTTGTAGGAAAATATATATACAAAAAACAAATAAAATAACTAAAATTTGTTGAAAAATATATACAAAAATACACAAAAATAATTTAAATTTGTTTGAAAATAGATATGCAAAATACACATAAAGTTAGGCAAATTTGTATTGAAATACATATACAAAACTCACATAAAATAATGTAAATTTGTATGAAAATATATAAACAAATACATATAAAATCACGTAAATTTGGATAAAATATATATATACAAAATATACATTAAATATTTTAAATATGTATAAAAATATTATATTATATATATTTTTATTGATATTTGCGTTATTTATGTGTATTTTGTATATGTTTTCTCATAGAAATTTACATTATTTTATTGGTATTTTGTCTATTTATTTTGATACGAATTACATGATTATTTGTGTATTTTTTACATACGTATTTACATTATTTAATGTGTATTTTGTTTATATATTTTTATACAAATTTACGTTATTATATGTGTATTTGTATAGGTATTTTGATACAAATTTATTTTATTTTATGTATTTTGTATATATATTTCAATTCAAATTTAGCTTATTTTATGTGTATTTTGTATATCTATTTATTTTAATACAAAATCAAATATTTTATGTTTTTTCGTATATATATTTTTATAAAAAATGCGTTATTTTATGGGTATTTTGCATCTTAATTTTCATACAAATTTACATTATTTTATTAATATTTTCTGTATTTATTTTGATACGATTTTACATTATTTTATTTGTGTTTTGTATATATTTTTATACATATTTACATTATTTAATGTTTTTTGTATATATATTTGATACAAATTTACGTTATTTTAAGTCTATATGTTTATATATTTTCATTCAAATTTACATTATTTTATGTGTATTTTGTATATGTATTTCAATACAAATTTACCTATTTTTATATGTTTTTTGTATATTTATTTTCATACAAGTTTAAATTATTTTTGTGTATTTTTGTATATAGTTTTATACAAATTTAGGTTATTTTATGTGTATTTTGTATATCTATTTTCATACAAATACACATTCTTTTCATGATATTTTGTTTATTTATTTTGACACGAATTAACATTATTTAATGTATATTTTTTATATATATTTTTATACGTATTTACATTATTTCAAGTGTATTTTGTATATATATTTCTATAGAAATCTGCGTTATTTTGTGTATTCGTATATATATTTTGAGACAAATTTACATTGTTTTATGTGTATTTTGCATATTTTTTCAATACAAATTTACCTTATTGTATGTGCATTTTGTATATTAATTTTAATACAAATTTGATTAATCTATGTGTATTTTTGTATATGTATTTTTATAAAAATATGCTTTATTTTATGGGTATTTTGCATCTTTATTTTCATACAAATTTACATTATTTTATTGATATTCTGTGTATTTATTTTAAAATGATTTTACATTATTCTATGTGTATTTTGTATATATATTATATATAAAATGTATTTGTTTTCATTTCATACAAATCTACATTATTTTAAGTGTTTTTTTGTACATGTATTTAAATACAAATTTAAATAGTTATATGTATATTTTGTATATCTATTTTGTATGTATATTTTTATAGAAATTTACTCTATTTTATGAGTATTCGTATATATATTTTGATACAAATTTACATTATTGATGTGTATTTTGCATATCTATTTCAATACCAATTTACTTTATTGTACGTGCATTTTGTATATTTATTTTAATTCAAATTTAACTCTTTTATATGTATTTTTGTATATATATTTTTATGCAAATATGCGTTATTATATGGATATTTTGCATCTTTATTTTCATACAAATTTACATTATTTTATTGATATTCTCTTTATTTATTTTGATACGATTTAAAATTATTCTATGTGTACTTTGTATATTTTTTTTTATAAATATATACACTATTTAATGTTCATTTTGTATATATATGTTATCCAAATTTACATTATTTTATGTGTATTTGTTTATATATTTTCATACAAATTTACTTTATTTTATGTGTTTTTTGTATATATATTTTTCTACGTATTTAAATTATTTTATATGTATTTTGTATATACATTTTCATAAAAAAACTACGTTATTTTATTGTGTGTATAAGTATATATTTTAATACAAATTTTATACAAATTCATGTTATTTACTGTGTATTTCTATATATATATATATATATATATATATATATATATATATATATATATATATATATATATATATATATATATATATATATATATATATATATATATATATATATATATATATACTATTTTCATAAAATTTATATTATTTTATGTATTTTTCATATATTTCATTACAAATTTACCTTATTTTATGTTTATTTTGTATATTTATTTCATTCAATTTTAAATTATTTTATGTGTATATTTGTATTTATATTTAGGTTATTTTATGTGTATTTTGTATATATATTTTCATCCAAAATTACATTATTTTATTGATATTTTCTTAATTTAACTCGATACGAATTTAGATTATTTCATAGGTATTTTGTATACATATTTTTATACTCATTTACATTATCTAAAGTGTGTTTTGTACATATATTTTTATAGAAATTTGCGTTATTTTATGTATATAGTTTTATATAAATTTACGTTATTTTATGTGCATTTTGTATATTTATATTTATACATATGCACATTTTTTTATTGGTATATTGTTTATTTACATTTATACGAATTTACATTATTTTATGTGTATTTTGTATAGATTTTTTTATACATATTTACTTAATATTATGTGTATTTTGTATATGTATTTTTATAGAAATCTACGTTATTTTATGTGTATTCGTATATATATTTTGAAACAAATTTACATTATTTTATATGTATTTTGCATATCTATTTCAATACAAATTTACCTTATTGTATGTGCCTTTTGTATATCTATTTTAATACAAATTGAAATATTTTATGTGTATTTTGGTATCAATAATTTTATAAAAAATGCGTTATTTTATAGGTATTTTGCATCTTAATTTTCATACAAATTTACATTATTTTATTAATATTCTGTGTATATATTTTGATACGATTTTACATTATACTATTTGTGTTTTGTATATATTTTTTATACATATTAACATTATTTAATGTGTATTTTGAATATATATTTCATACAAATTTACGTTATTATATGTGTATTTGTTTATATATTTTCTTTCAAATTTACATTATTTTATATGTATTTTGTATATGTATTTCAATACAAATTAACCTAATTTATTTGTATTTTGTATATTTCTTTTCATACAAATTTCAATTATTTTTGTGTATTTTTGTATATAGCTTAATACAAATTTAGGTTATTTTATGTACGCATTTACATTATTTAATGTGTGTTTTGTATATAAATTTTTATCCAAAGTTACTTTATTTTACGTTCAATTTTGGACATATATTTTTATGGAAACTAGCGTTATTTTATATGTATTTGTATATGTTTTCTCATACAAATTTACATTATTTTATTGATATTTTGTTTATTTAGTTTGATACGAATTACATGATTATATGTGTATTTTGTACATATTTTTTATACGTATTTACATTACTTAATGTTTATTTTGTTTATATATTTTTAAACAAATTTACGTTATTATATGTATTTTTATAGATATTTTGATACAAATTTACATTATTTTATGTATTTTGTATATATATTTCAATTCAAATTTAGCTTATTTTATCTGAATTTTGTATATCTATTTTCATACGAATTTAATAACTTCTGTGTATTTTTGTATATAGTTTTATACAAATTTACGTTATTTTATGTGTATTTTGTATATTTATATTTATACAAATACACATTCTTTTATTGGTATTTTGTTTATTTATTTTGAAACGAATTTACATTATTTTATATGTATTTTGTATACATTTTCTTATACGTATTTACTTCATTTTATGTGTATTTTGTACATATATTTTTATACAAATCTACGTTATTTTATGTGTATTCGTATATATATTTTGAAACAAATTTACATTGTTTTATATGTATTTTGCATATCTATTTCAATACAGATTTACCTTATTGTATATGTATTTTGTATATTTATTTTAATACAAATTAATCTTTTCATGTGTATTTTGGTATATATAGAATATATAGAAATAGAATAATGTATTTTTGCATCTTTATTTTCATACAAATTTACATTGTTTTATTAATATTCTGAGTATTTATTTTGATACGATTTTACATTACTCTATTTATTATTTTTGTATATATTTTTATACATATTTACATTATTTAATGTGTATTTTGTATATTTTGAAACAAATTTATGTTATTTTATGCGCATCTGTTAAAATATTTTGATACAAATTTACATTATTTTATGTATTTTGTGTATACATTTCAATTCAAATTTAGCTTATTTAATCTGTATTTTGTATATCTATTTTCATACGAATTTAATTACTTCTGTGTATTTTTGTATATAGTTTTATACAAATTTACGTTATTTATATGTATTTTGTATATTTATATTTATACATACATTCTTTATTAGTATTTTGATGCAATTTACATTATTTTATATTATTTGTATACATTTTTTATACGTATTTACTTCATTTTACGTGTATTTTGTATATATATTTCTATACAAATCTACGTTATTTACGTGTATTGTATATATATTTTTGAAACAAATTTACATTGTTTTATATATATTTTGCATATCTATTTCAATACAGATTTACATATTGTGTATGTATTTTGTATATTTATTTTAGCTACAAATAAATTTTTTTATGTGTATTTTGTATATATTTTAAAAAATGCGTTATTTTATGGGTATTTTGCTTCTTTTTCATACAAATTTACATTATTTTATTAATATTCTGCATTTTATTTGATACGATTTACATTATTCTATTTGTGTTTTGTATATATTTTTTATACAAATTTACGTTATTTAAAGTGTATTTGTTTGTATTTTTCATTCAAATTTCAGTATTTTATGTATTTTGTATAATATTTCAATACAAATTTACCTAATTTATATATTTTGTATATTTATTTTCATATAAATTTAAATTATTTTGTGTAAATAGTTTTATACAAATTTATATTTATCTTATGTATTTTGTATATTTATTTTCATTAAATACACATTCTTTTATTATTTGTTTTATTTTATTTTGACGCAATTTACATTATTTAATGTGTTTTTTGCATATATATTTTTATACGTATTTACATCCTTTCATGTATTTTGTATATTTATAAAAATGCGTTATATTATATTTGCATCTTTATTTTCATACAAATTTTACATTATTTATTTACATTCTGTGTATTTATTTTAATACGATTTTACATTATTCTATTTGTGTTTTGTATATATATTTTTTATACATATTTCACTATTTAATAGTATTTTTATATATATTTTTACAAATTGATGTTAATTTAAGTGTATTTGTTTATATATTTCATTCAAATTTACATTATTTTATGTATTATTTTGTATATGTATTTCTTTACAAATTACCTAATTTTATGTGTATTTTGTATATTTATTTTCCATACAAATTTAACTTGTGTTTGTGCATTTTATATATAGTTTTATACAAATTTACGTTATTTTATGTATTTTGTATATGTATTTTCATACAAATACATTCTTTTATTGATATTTTAATTATATTTTGACACGAATTTTATTTAATGTGTATTTTATATATATTTTTTATACGTATTTTCAACATTTCATTATTTTGTATATATATTTCTATAAAGAAATCTACGTTATTTTATGTGTATTCATATATATTTGAAACAAATCTACATTATTTTATTTGTATTTTGTATATATATAACATTATAAATTTGCCTTATTTTAAGTTTTATTTTATATCTATTTTCATTCAAATTCAAATCATTTTATGTGTATATTTATTTGTATTTACGTTGTTTTATGTGTATTTTCTATATATATTTTCATACAAAATTACATTATTTATCAGTTATTTTTGTTCATTTTATTTCGATGCAGTTTAGATTATTTCATGTGTACTTTCTATACATATACATATAAGTAAATTTCTATGAAAATGTATATTCAAAATACATATAAAATTATGTAAAATAAGTATAAAAATATATATATCAAATACACCTAAAAAAATGAAAATTCGTATCAAAATAAATAAAATTTCAATAAAGAACATATATTGTAGGAAAATAAATACACAAAATACATAAAATTACGAAAATTTGAATAAAATATAAAAATACAAAATTATTCAATTTGTAAAATGAATATACAAAATACACATATAATTAGTTAAATTTGTATTTAAATACATGTGCAAAGTTCACATAAAATAATGTAAATTTGTGAAAACAAATTCACATAAAATAACGTACATTTAGTATAAAATAGATATACAAAATATACATAGAATAATGTAAATCGTATCAAAATAAATACACAGAATATCAATAAAATAATGTAATTTTGTATGAAAATAAAGATGCAAAAATACCCATAAAAATAAGCATATTTTTATAAAATACATATACAAATACACATAGAATAGCTAAATTTGTATTAAAATTAATATACAAATGCGTACAATAAAATAAATTTTGTATTGAAAAAATATGCAAAATGCATAAAGATAATATATGTTTCAAAATATATATACCAGACACATAAAATAACGTAATTTCTATGAAATATATATAGAAACCATGAAATGACGTAAATACGTTATAAAAGTATATATACAATGCACGTTAAATAGTATGAGTTCAAAATAATAAATAAGTATCAGTTAAAGGAGATGTGTTAAAATTTGTGTGAAAATATGCAGAAATGCACATAAAAAATATTTTTTGAAAATATATATACCAAAATGCACATAAAATATTTAAATTTGTATTACAATAAATATACAAAAATGCACTTAATAAGGTAAATTTGTATTGAAATAGATATGCAAAATACATATAAAACAATGTAAATTTGTTTGAAAAATACATACGAATACATAAAATAACGTAGATTTCTATAAAATATATATACAAAATACACATAAAATGAAGTAAATACGTATGAAAATGTATACAAAATACATAAAATAATGTAAATTCGTATCAAAATAAATAAACTAAATGCCAATAAAAGAATGTTTACTTGTATAAATATAAATATACAAAATACACATAAAATAACGTAAAATTGTATAAAACTTAATACAAAAATAAACAAAAATAATTAAATTTGTATGAAAATAGATATACAAAAGACACATAAAATGAGCTAAATTTGAATTGAAATAAATATAGAAAATGCATAAAATAATGTAAATTTGTATCAAAATATATATTCAAATACACATATAATAACGTAACTTTGTATAAAAATATATAAACAAAATACACATTAAATAATGTAAATACGTATAAAAGATATGTACGTAATGTAAAAATTTGTAAAATTAAAGATGCAAAATACCCATAAAATATCTCATATTTAAAAAAAAATACATACAAAAATACACATAAAATAATAAAATTTGTATTAAAATAAATATACAAAGTACACATACAATAAGGTATATTTTTATGAAAATATATATACAAAATACACATAAAATAATGTAAATGCATAGAAAAATATATATACAAAATACACATAAAATAATGTAAATTCGTATCAAAATAAATAAACAAAATTTCCTGTAAAAGAATGTATATGTGTAGGAAAATATATATACAAAATACAAATATAATAAAATAAATGTGTATAAAAATAATACAAAAATACACAAAAATGATTTAAATTTGTTTGAAAATAGATATGCAAAATACAAATGAAATTAGGCAATTTTTTTATTGAAATACATATACAAAATACACATAAAATAGTGTAAATTTGTATGAAAATATATAAACAAATACACATAAGATAACGTAAATTTCCATAAAATATATGTACAACATATACATTAAATAATGTAAATAGGTCTAAAAATATATAAACAAAATACACAGAATAACGTAAAATTGTATCAAAATAAATAAAGACAATCAATAAAATAATGTAAATTTGTATGAAAATAAAGATGCAAAATACCCATATAATAACGCATATTTGTTTAAAAATATATATACAAAAATACACATAAAATAATTAAATTTGCATCAAAATAAATATACAAAAGGCACATACAATAAAGAAAATATGTATTGAAATAGATATGCGAAATACACATAAATAATGTAAATTTGTATCAAAATATATATACGAATACACATAAAATAGAGTAAATTTCTATGAAAATATATATTCAAAATACATATAAAATTATGTAAATAAGTATAAAAATACATATATCAAATACACCTAAAATAATGAAAATTCGTATCAAAATAAATAAACAAAATTCCGATAAAAGAACGTATATTTGTAGGAAAATAAATATACAAAATTCACATAAAATTACGAAAATTTAATAAAAATATATACTAAAATACACAAAATTAATTTCAATTTGTATGAAAATAGATATACATAATACACATATAATTAGTTAAATTTGTATTTAAATACATGTACAAAATACACATAAAATAATGTAAATTTGTATAAAATGAAAACAAATTCACATAAAATAACGTTCATTTGTATGAAATATATCTACAAAATATACATAGAATAATGTAAAATCGTATCAAAATAAATACACAGAATATCAATAAAATAAGGTAAATTTGTATGAAAATAAAGATGCAAAATACTCATAAAATAAAGCATTTTTTTTTTTAAAATACATATACAGAAATACACATAGAATAATTAAATTTGTATTAAAATTAATATACAAAATGCACGTACAATAAGGTAAATTTATATTGAAAAAATATGCAAAATGCACATAAAACAATGTATATTTGTTTCAAAATATATATACGAATACACATAAAATAACATATATTTCTATAGAAATATATATACAAAATACACATGATATGACGTAAATACGTATAAAAATATATATAAACAATACACATTAAATAATGTGAATTCGCGTCAAAATAAATAAACAAAATATCAATAAAAAAATGTGTATTTGTATGAAAATAGGTATACAAAATACACATAAAATATTTTAAATTTATATAAAACTCTTTTTATTAAAATATATATACCAAAATAATAAAATATTTCAATTTGTATTACAATAAATATACAAAATGCACATACAATAAGGTAGATTTATATTGAAATAGATATGCTAAGTACATATAAAACAATGTAAATTTGCTTCAAAATATATATACCAATACACATAAAATAACGTAGATTACTATAAAAATATATATACAAAATACACATTAAATGAAGTAAATACGTATAAGAAAATGTATACAAAGTACACATAAATAAATAAATAAATAAATTTGTGTTAAAATAAATATACAAAATACACATACAATAAGGTATATCTATATTGATATAGATATGCAAAATAAACATAAAATAATGTAAATTTGTATCAAAACATATACGAATACACACAATAAAATAACGTAAATTTTTATGAAAATATATATAAAAAATACACTTAAAATAATGTAAATACGTAGAAAAATATAAACACAAAATACACATAAAATTATGTAAATTCTTATGAAAATAAATGAACTAAATTCCACTAAAAGAATGTATATTTGTAGGAAAATATAAATACAAAATACAAATAAAATAACTAAAATTTGTATAAAAATATATAAAAAATACATAAAAATAATTTAAATTTATTTGAAAATAGATATGTAAAATACACATAAAATTAGGCAAATCTGTATTGAAATAAATATACAAATTACACATAAAATATTGTAAATTTGTATGAAAATATATAAACAAATACACATAATATAGCGTAAATTTATATAAAATATATATACAAAACATACATTAAATAATGTAAATGTGTATAAAAATATATATACAAAATACACATAGAATAATGTAAAATCGTATCAAAATAAATAAACAGAATATCATTAAAATAATGTAAATTTGTATGAAAATAAAGATGCAAAATACCCAAATAATAACGCATATTTTTACAAAAATACACATAAAATAATTAAATTTGTATTAAAATAAATATACAAAATACACATACAATATGGTAAATTTGTATTGAAATAGATATGCAAAATAAACATAAATAATGTAAATTTGTATCAAAATATATATACGAATACCCATAAAATAGAGTAAATTTCTATGAAAATATATATTCAAAACACAAATAAAATGATATAAATAAGTATAAAAATATACATATCAAATACACCTAAAATAATGTAAATTCGTATAAAAATAAATAAACAAAACTACGATAAAAGAACGTATATATGTAGGAAAAAAAATATACAAAATATATTTGTATAAAAATATATACAAAAATACACAAAATTAATTTCAATTTGCATGAAAATATATATACAAAATACTCATATAATTAAATAAATTTGTATTCAAATACATGTACAAAATACACATAAAACTAGATAGATTTGTATTGTAATACATATACAAAATACACATAAAATAATATTTAAATTTGAATGAAAATAAAAAAATACACCTAAAATTACGTAAATTTGTATAAAATATATATAAAAAATACACATTAAATTATGTAAATATGTATAAAAAAATATATATACAAAACACAAATAGAATAATGTAAAATAGTATCAAAATAAATACACAGAATCTTAATAAAATAATATAAATTTGTATGTAAATTAAGATGCAAAATACCCATAAAGAAACGCATTTTTTTTTTAAATATATATACCAAAATACACATAAAATATTTGAATTTGTATTGAAATAAGGTAAATTTGTATTGAAATAGATATGCAAAATACATATAAAACAATGTAAATTTGTTTCAAGATATATATACGAATACACACAAAATAACGTAGATTTCTATAAAAATATATACAAAATACACATAAAAAGAAGTAAATACGTATAAACAAATGTATACAAAATACACATAAAATAATGTAAATTCGTATCAAAATAAATAAACAAAATACCAATAAAAGAATGTGTATTTGTATAAATATAAATATACAAAATACACATAAAATATACTAAATTTGTATTAAACTATATACAAAAAGACACAGCAGTAATTAAGTTTGTATGAAAATATATATACAAAATAACATAAAATAAGCTAAATTTGAATTGAAATGTATATACAAAATACATAAAATAATGTAAATTTGTATCCAAATATTTACACAAATACACATTTAATAACGTTAATTTGTTTAAAAATACATAAACAAAATACATATTAAATAATGTAAACACGTATAAAAAATATGTACAAAATACACATATAATCATGTAATTCGTATCAAAATGAATAAACAAAATAGCAATAAAATAATAATAATAATAAATGGTCTATTCATTTGTAGGAAGCCGTTAAATAATGTAAACTCGCGTCAAAATAAATAAACAAAATATCAATAAAAGAATGTGTATTTGTATAAAACTAGATATAGAAAATACACATAAAATAACCTAAATTTGTATAAAACTATACACAAAAAAACACAAAAATAATTTAAATTTGTATGAAAATAAATATACAAAATACACATAAAATTAGGTAAATTTGTATTGAAATACTTATACAAAATACATTTAAAATAATGTAAATTTGAATGAAATTATATAAAGAAATACACTTAAAATAACGTAAATTTGTATAAAATATATATAAAAAATACACATTAAATAATGAAAATATGTATAAAAAAATATATACAAAACACAAATAGTATAATATGAAATCTTATCAAAATATATACACAGAATATTAATAAAATTATGTAAATTTCTATGAAAACTAAGATGCAAAATACCTATAAAATAACGCTTTTTTTTTTTTAATTATATATACCAAAATACGCATAAAATATTTGAATTTGTATTAAAATAAATATACAAAATGCACATACAATAAGGTAAATTTGTATTGAAATAGATATGCAAAATACATATAAAGCAATGTAAATTTGTCTCAAAATATATATACGAATACACATATAATAACGTAGATTTCTATAAAAATATATATACTAAATACACATAAAATTAGGTAAATACGAATAGAAAAAGTACACAAAATACACATAAAATAATGTAAATTCGTATAAATATAAATAAACAAAATACCAATAAAAGAATGTGTACTTGTATATATATAAATATACAAAATGCACATAAAATAACGTAAATTTGTATAAAACTATATACAAAAATACACAGAAGTAATTAAATTTGTATGAAAATAGTTATACAAAATACACACAAAATAAGCTAAATTTGAATTGAAATATATATACAAAATACATAAAATAAAGTAAATTTGTTTCAAAATATTTTTAACAAATACACATATAATAACGTAAATTTGTATAAAAATATATAAACAAAATACACATAAAGAAATGTAAATACGTTTACAAAAAATATGTACAAAATACACAAATAATCATGTCATTCGTATCAAAATAAATATACAAAAAACTAACTAAATAATGTCAATTTGTATGAGAAAACATATACAAAATACACATAAAATAACGCAAATTTCTATAAAAATATATGTACAAAAATGGACATAAAATTAATTTGCATAAAAAATATATATACAAAACACACATTAGATAATGAAAATGAGTATAAAAATATGTATACAAAATACCTATGAAATAATCTACATTCGTATCGAGCTAAATTAAGAAAATAACAATAAATTAATGTAGTTTTGGATGAAAATATATATAGAAAACACACATAAAATAACCTAAATACAAATACAAATAAACACATTAAATAATTTAAAATTGAATGAAATAAATATACAAAATAAACATAAAATAAGGTAAATTTGTAATAAAATATATGTAAATATACACATAAAATAATATAAATTTGTATGAAAATATATATACAAATACACATAAAATAACATGAATTTGTATAAAATTTGTTTCAAAATATATACGAATACACCCAATAAAATAACGTAAATTTTTATGAAAATGTATATATAAAATACACATAAAATAATTTAAATACGTAGAAAAATATATATACAAAATACACATAAAATAATGTAAACTCGTAACAAAATAAATACAAAAAATTCCAATAAAAGAATGTATATTTGTAGGAAAATATATATACAAAAAACAAATAAAATAACTAAAATTTGTATAAAAATATATACAAAAATACACAAAAATAATTTAAATTTGTTTGAAAATAGATATGCAAAATACACATAAAGTTAGGCATATTTGTATTGAAATACATATACAAAACTCACATAAAATAATATAAATTTGTATAAAAATATATATACAAATACACATAAAATCAAGTAAATTTGGATAAAATATATATTACAAAATATACATTAAATATTTTAAATATGTATAAAAATATATGATATTATATATATTTTTATTGACATTTGCGTTATTTATGTGTATTTTGTATATGTTTTCTCATAGAAATTTCAATATTTTATTGGTATTTTGTCTATTTATTTTGATACGAATTACATGATTGTTTGTGTATTTTGTACATTTTTTTATACGTATTTACATTATTTAATGTGTATTTTGTTTATATATTTTTTTACAAATTTACGTTATTATATGTGTATTTTTATAAGTATTTTGATAAAAATTTACATTATTTTATGTATTTTGTATATATATATTTCAATTGAAATTTAGCTTATTTTATGTGTATTTTGTATATCTATTTTAATACAAATTTAATTACTTTTATTTATTTTTGTTCATAGTTTTATATAAATTTACGTTATTTTATGTGTATTTTGTATATTTATATTTATACAAACACACATTCTTTTATTAGTATTTTGTTTATTTATTTTGATACGAGTTTACATTATTTTATGTGTATTTTGTATACATTTTTTTATACGTATTTACTAAATTATATGTGTATTTCGTATATATATTTTTATAGAAATCTACGTTATTTTAGGTGTATTCCTTTATATATTTTGAAACAAATTTACATTGTTTTATATGTATTTTGCGTATCTATTTCAATACAAATTTACCTTATTGTATGTGCATTTTGTATACTTACTTTTATACAAAATCAGATATTTTATGTGTTTTCTTATATATATTTTTATAAAAAATGCGTTATTTTATGGGTATTTTTCATCTTAATTTTCATACAAATTTACATTATTTTATTAATATTTACATTATTATATTTGTGTTTTGTAAATATGTATAAAAAATATATATACAAAACACAAATAGAATAATGTAAAATCGTATCATAATAATAAATATATATATATATATATATATATATATATATATATATATATATATATATATATATATATATATATATATATATATATATATATATATATATATATATATATATATATATATATATATATATATATATATATATATATATATATATATATATATATATATATATATATATATATATACAAAATACACATTAAATAATGTAAATTCGTGTCAAAATAAATATACAAAATATCAATAAAAGAATATGTATTTCTATGAAAATATATATACAAAATACACATAAGATAACATAAATTTGTAAAAAACTATATACAAAAATACACAAAAATAATTTATATTTGTATGAAAATAAATATACAAAATACACATAAAATTAGGTAAATTTGTATTGAAATACATATACAAAATTCACATAAAATAATGTAAATTTGAATGAAAATACATAAACAAATACACTTAAAATAACGTAAATTTGGATAAAAAAATATATACAAAACACAAATAGAATAATGTAAAATCGTATCAAAATAAATACACAGAATATTAATAAAATAATGTAAATTTTTATGAAAATAAAGATGCAAAATACCCATAAAATAACGCTTTTTTTTTTTAAATATATTTATACAAAAATACACATAAAAAATTTAATTTGCATTAAAATAAATATACAAAATACACATACGATAAGGTAAATCTGTATTGAAATAGATATGCAAAATACACATCAATAATGTAAATTTGTATCAAAATATATATACGAATACTCATAAAATAGAGTAAATTTCTATGAAAATAAAATAATGTAAGTTTGTATGAAAATAAAGATGCAAAATTCCATTAAAATATCGCATTTCTTATAAAAATATATATACCAAAATACACATAAAATATTTAAATTTGTATTGAAATAAATATACAAAATGCACATACAATAAGGTAAATTTAAATTGAATTTTCATTTTTTTAGGTGTATTTGATATATATATTTTTATACTTATTTACATAATTTTATATGTATTTTCAATATATATTTTCATAGAAATTTACTCTATATGTATATGTATAGAAAATACACATGAAATAATCTAAATTCGTATCGAAAAAAATGAACAAAATACCGATAAAATAATGTAATTTTGAATGAAAATATATATAGAAAATACACATAAAATAACGTATATACAAATAAATATATACACATAAAATAATTTGAATTTGAATGAAAATAGATATAAAAATAAACATAAAATAAGGCAAATTTGTAATGAAATATATATACAAAATACACATAAAATAATGAAGATTTGTTTCAAAATATATATACGAATACACTTAAAATAACGTAGATTTCTATAGAAATATATATACAAAATACACATGAAATGATGTAAATACGTATAAAAATATATATACAAAATACACATTGAATAATGTAAATTCGTGACAAAATAAATAAGGAGAATATCAATAAGAGAATGTGTATTTGTATGAAAATACATGTATAAAATACACATAAAATAACGTAAATTTGTATAAAACTATATATAAAAATACACAAAAATAAATTAAATTTGTATGAAAATAAATATACAAAATACACATAAAATTAGGTAAATTTGTATGAAAATAGATATACAAAATACAGATAAAATTAGCTAAATTTGAATTGAAATATATATACAAAATACATGAAATAAAGTAAATTTGTATCAAAATATTTATACAAATACACATATAATAAATTTGTTTCAAAATATATATACGAATACACATAAAATAACGTAGATTTGTATAAAAATATATATACAAAATACACATAAAAATGAAGTAAATACGTATAAAAAAATGTATACAAATTACACATAAAATAATGTAAATTCGTATCAAAATAAATAAACAAAATACCAAAAAAAGAATGTGTATTTGTATAAATATAAATATACAAAATACACATAAAATAACGTAAATTTGTATAAAACTATATACAAAAATACACATAAGTAATTAAATTTGTATGAAAATTGATATACAAAATACACACAAAATAAGCTAAATTTGAATTGAAATATATATATACAAAATACATAAAATAAAGTAAATTTGTATCAAAATATTTATACAAATACACATATAATAAAGTAAATTTGTATGAAAATATATAAACAAAATACACATTAAATAATGTAAATACGTATAAAAAATATGTACAAAATACACATATAATCATGTAATTCGTATCAAAATAAATAAACAAAATACCAATGAAATAATATAAATTTGTATGAAAAAACATATACAAAAAACACATAAAATAACGCAAATTTCTATGAAAATATATGTACAAAAATGCACATGAAATGAATTTGCATAAAAATATGAGTAAAAAAAAAATATGAGCATAAAAATATGTATACAATATACCTATGAAATAATCTAAATTCGTATCGAATTAAATTAAGAAAATATCAATAAAATAATGTTGTTTTGGTTGAAAATATATATAGAAAACACACATAAAATAACCTAAATACAAATACAAATATACACATAAAATAATTTAAAATTGAATGAGATAAATATACAAAATAAACATAAAATAAGGTAAATTTGTAATGAAATATATGTAAAAATACACATAAAATAATATAAATTTGTATCAAAATACATATATACAAATACACATTAAATAACAAGAATTTGTATAAAATTTGTATCAAAATATATACGAATACACACAATAAAATAGCGTATCAAAATAAATAAACAGAATATCAATAAAATAATGTAAATTTGTATGAAAATAAAAATGCAAAATATCCATATAATAACGCATATTTGCATAAAAATATATATACAAAAATACATATAAAATAATTAAATTTGTATTAAAATAAATATACAAAATGCACGTACAATAAAGTAAATTTGTATTGAAATAGATATGCAAAATACACATCAATAATGTAAATTTGTATCAAAATATATATACGAATACTCATAAAATAGAGTAAATTTCAATGGAAATAAAATAATGTAAGTTTGTATGAAAATAAAGATGCAAAATTCCCATAAAATAGCGCATTTCTTATAAATATATATATACCAAAATACACATAAAATATTTAAATTTGTATTGAAATAAATATACAAAATGCACATACAATAAGGTAAATTTGTATTGAAAGAGATATGCAAAAATACATATAAAACAATGTAAATTTGTTTCAAAATATATATACGAATACAAATAAAATAACGTAGATTTTTATAAAAATATATATACAAAATACACATAAAATTAAGTAAATACGTATAAAAAATGTATACAAAATACACATAAATAATGTAAATTCGAATTTAAATAAATAAACAAAATAGCAATAAAAGAATGTGTATTTGGATAAATATAAATATACAAAATACACATACAAAATAAACATAAAATAAGGTAGATTTGTAATAAAATATATGTACAAAATACACATAAAATAATGTAAATTTATATGAAAATATATATACAAATACACATAAAATACCATGAATTTGTATAAAAATATATATTCAAAATAAATATTAAATAATGTAAATGCGTATAAAAATATATATACAAAGTACATAAAAACAATGTAAATTCGTATACAAAATACACTTAAAATAATGTAGATTTGAATGAAAATATATAAACATATAGACTTAAAATTACGTAAATTTGTATCAAATATATATACAAAAAAAACATTAAATAATGTAAATATGTATAAAAAAATATATTCAAAACACAAATAAAATAATGTAAAATCGTATAAAAATAAATACAGAAAATATTAATAAAATAATGTAAATTTGTATGAAAATTAAGATGCAAAATACCCATAAAATAATGCATTTTTTATAAAAATATATTTACGAAAAAACATAAAATATTTGATTTTGTATTAAAATAAATAGATATACAAAATACACATAAAATAAGCTAAATTTGAATTGAAATATATATACAAAATACATAAAATAATGTAAATTTGTATCAAAATACCTATACAAATAAACATATAATAACGTAAATTTGTATAAAAATATATAAACAAAATACACATTAATAATGTAAATACGTATAAAAAAATGTAAAAAATACACAAATATTCATGTAATTCGAATCAAAATAAATAGACAATATACCAATAAAATAATGTAAATTTCTATGAGAAAACATATACAAAATACACATAAATAACGCAAATATCAATAAAAATATATATAATATAATATATTTTTATACATATTTAAAATATTTAATGTATATTTTGTATATATATATATATTTTATCCAAATTTACGTGATTTTATATGTATTTGTTTATATATTTTCATACAAATTTACATTATTTTATGTGAGTTTTGTATATGTATTTCAATACAAATTTGCCTAACTTTATGTGTATTTTGCATATCTATTTTCAAACAAATTTAAATTATTTTTGTGTTTTTTTGTATATATTTTTATACAAATTTTAGTTATTTTATTTGTTTTTTGTATATATATTTTCCTACAAATATACATTATTTTATTGGAATATTGTGTATTTAATTTTTTACGAATTTACATTATTTTATGTGTATTTTGTACATATATTTTTCTACGTATTTAAACTATTTTATGTGTATTTTATATATACATTTTCATAAAAATTTACGTTATTTTATTGTGTGTATTCGTATATATTTTGAAACAAATTTTATACAAATTCATGTTATTTTATTTGTATTTGTATATATATTTTCATACAAATTTATATTATTTTATGTGTATTCTTACATATATTTTATTACAAATTTACCTTATTTTATGTTTATTTTGTGTATTTATTTCACTCAATTTTAAATTATTTAATGTGTATATTTGTATTTGTATTTAGGTTAATTAATGTGTGTTTTCTATATATATTTTCATCCAAAATTACATTATTTTATTGTTATTTTCTTAATTTAACTCGATACGAATTTAGATTTTCTGTGTATTTAGTATATATATTTTTATAGAATCTACGTTATTTTATCTGTATTCGTATATATATTTTGAAACAAATTTACATTGTTTTATGTGTATTTTGCATATCTATTTCAATACAAATTTACCTTATTGTATGTGCATTTTGTATATTTATTGTAATACAAATTTAAATATTTTATATGTATTTTGGTATATATATTTTCATAAAAAATGCGTTGTTTTATGGGTATTTTGCATCTTTATTTTCATACAAATTTACATTATTTGATTAATATTCTGTGTATTTATTTTAATACTATTTTACATTATTTTATTTGTGTTTTGTATGTATTTTTTTATACATATTTACATTATTTAATGTGTATTTTCTATATATATTTCATACAAATCTACATTATTTTAAGTGTATTTGTTTATATATTTTCATTCAAATTTACATTATTTTATGTGTGTTTTGTATATGTATTTCAATAGAAATTTAACTAGTTTTATGTGTATTTTGTATATATATTTTTATACAAATTTAAATTATTTTTGTGTATTTTTTTAATAGAGTCTTATACAAATTTACAATATTTTATGTGTATTTTGTATATCTATTTTCATACAAATACACATTCTTTTATTGATATTTTGTTTATTTATTTTGATGCAAATTTACATTATTTAATGTGTATTGTGTATATATATTTTTATATGTATTTTACGTCATTTCATGTGTATTTTGTATATATATTACTATAGAAATATACGTTATTTTATGTGAATTCGTATATATATTTTTAAACAAATATACATTGTTTTATGTGCATTTTGTATATTTTTTCAATAGAAATTTACCTTATTGTACGTGCATTTTGTATATTAATTTTAATACAAATTTAATTATTCTATGTGTATTCTTGTATATGTATTTAAAAAAAAATGCTTTATTTTATGGGTATTTTGCATCTTAATTTTCATACAAAATTACATTATTTTATTGATATTCTGTGTATTTATTTTGATACGATTTTACATTATTCTAAGTATATTTTGTATAGTATCTATTTTACACAAATGTACGTTATTTTATGTGAATTTGTTTTCATTTCATACAAATTTACATTATTTTATGTGTATTTTGTACATGTATTTAAATACAAATTAAACTAATTATATGTGTATTTTGTATATCTATTTTCATACAAATTGAAATTTATTTTTTTGTTTTTTTGTATATATTTTTATTCAAATTTTCGTAATTTTATGTGTATTTTGTATATTTATTTTCCTACAAATATACGTTCTTTTATCGGAATTTTGTTTATTTACTTTGAAAAGAATTTTCATTTTTTTAGGTGTATTTGATATATATATTTTTATTCTTATTTACATAATTTTATATGTATTTTGAATATATATTTTCATAGAAATTTATTCTATATGTATATACAAAAAAACACAAAAATAATTTAAATTTGTATGAAAACAAATATACAAAATACACATAAAATTAGGTAAATTTGTATTGAAATACATATACTAAATACACTTAAAATAATGTAAATTTGAATGAAATTATATAAACAAATACACTTAAAATAGCGTTAATTTGTATAAAATATATATAAAAAATACACTTTAAATAATGGAAATATGTATAAAAAAAATATATACAAAACACAATTAGTATCATATAAAATCGTATCAAAATATATACGCAGAATATTAATAAAAAAATGTACATTTGTATAAAAACTAAGATGCAAAATACCTATAAAATAACGCATTTTTTATAAAATTATATATACCAAAATACAAATAAAATATTTGAATTTGTATTAAAATAAATATACAAAATGCACATACAATAAGGTAAATTTGCATTGAAATAGATATGCAAAAAACATATAAAACAATGTAAGTTTGTTTCAAAGTATATATACGAATACACATAAAATAACGTAGATTTCTATAAATATATATATACAAAATACAAATAAAATTAAGTAAATACGAATCAAAAATGTATACAAAATACACATAAAATAATGTAAATTCGTATAAATATAAATAATCAAAATACCAATAAGAGAATGTGTATTTGTATAAATATAAATATACAAAATGCACATAAAATAACGTAAATTTGTATAAAACTACATACAAAAATACACAGAAGTAATTAAATCTGTATGAAAATAGATATACAAAATACTCACAAAATAAGCTAAATTTGAATTGAAAAATATATACAAAATTCATAAAATAAATTAAATTCGTTTCAAAATATTTATAACAAATACACATGTGTATTTTGTATATCTATTTTGTATGTATATTTTCATAGAAATCTACTCTATTTTATGAGTATTCGTATATATATTTTGATAGAAATTTACATTATTAATGTGTATTTTGCATATCTATTTCAATACAAATTTACTTTATTGTACGTGCATTTTGTATATTTATTTTAATACAAATTTAATTATTTTATATGTCTTTTTGTATATATATTTTTATGCAAATATGCGTTATTATATGGATATTTTGCATCTTTATTTTCATACCAATTTTCATTATTTTATTGATATTCTCTTTATTTATTTTGATACGATTTAACATTATTCTATGTGTTTTTTGTATATATTTTTTTTATATATATATTTACATTATTTAATGTTCATTTTGTATATATATTTTATCCAAATTTACATTATTTTATGTGTATTTGTTTATATATTTTCATACATATTTACATTATTTTATTTATTTTTTGTATATATATTTTTCTACGTATTTAAATTATTTTATGTGTATTTTGTATATACATTTTCATAAAAAAAATACGTTATTTTATTGTGTGTATAAGTATATATTTTTATACAAATTTTATACAAATTCATGTTATTTAATGTGTATTCGTGTCAAAATAAATTAACAAAATATCATGAAAAGAATGTGTATTTGTATAAAAATAGATAATAGATAATAAATTTGTATAAAATATATATGCAAGATAACATTAAATAATGTAAATATGTATAAAAAAGTATATACAAAAAACAAATAGAATAATGTAAAATCGTATCTAAATAATTACACCGAATATTAATAAAATAATGTAAATTTGTATGAAAATAAAGATGCAAAACTCCCATAAAATAGCGCATTTCTTATAAAAATATATATACCAAAATACACATAAAATATTTAAATTCGTATTGAAATAAATATACAAAATGCACATACAATAAGGTAAATTTGTATTGAAAGAGATATGCAAAAATACATATAAAACAATGTAAATTTGTTTAAAAATATATATACGAATTAAAATAAAAAAACGTAAATTTCTATAAAAATATATATACAAAATACACATAAAATTAAGTAAATACGTATAAAAAAATGTATGCAAAATACACATAAAATAATGTACATCCGATTTAAAATAAATAAACAAAATACCAATATAACAATGTGTATTTGGATAAATATAAATATACAAAATACATATACAAAATAAACATAAAATAAGGTAGATTTGAAATAAAATATATGTACAAAATACACATAAAATAATGTAAATTTATATGAAAATATATATACAAATACACATAAAATACCATGAATTTGTATAAAAATATATATTCAAAATAAATATTAAATAATGTAAAAGCGTATAAAAATATATATACAAAGTACATATAAAATAATGTAAATTCGTATCTATATAAATCAACAAAACACCAATAAAATAATATATATTTGAATGAAAATATATTTACAAAATATTCATAACATAACTAAAATTTGTATTAAAATATATACAAAAATACATAGAAATAATTTGAGTTTGTATGAAAATAGATATACAAAATACACATAAAACTAGGTAAATTTCTTTTGAAATGTATATACAAAATAGATATAAAATATTGTAAATTTGTGTCAAAATATAAAAACAAATACACATAAAATAACGTAAATTTGTATGAAAAATATATACAAAATACAAATAGAATAATGTCAATTCGTATCAAAATGAATGAGCAGAATATCAATAAAATAATGTAAATTTGTATGAAAATAAAGATGCAAAATACCCAAAACATAAAGCATATGTTTTTAAAAATACAGATACAAAAATACACATCGAATAATTAAATTTGTATTAAAATTAATATACAAAATGAGTATATAATAAGGTAAATTTGTATTGAAAAAAAATGCAACATACACGTTTACTCATACAAATTTTTTTTATTTTATTGGTATTTTGTTTATTTATTTTGATACGAATTACATGATTATATGTGTATTTTGTACACATTTTTTTATACGTATTTACGTTATTTATTGTGTATTTTGTTTATATATTTTCATACAAATTTACGTTATTATATGTGTATTTGTATAAATATTTTGATACAAATTTACTTTATTTCATGTATTTTGTATATATATTTCAATTCAAATTTAGCTTAATTTGTGTGTATTTTGTATATTTATATAAAACTATATACAAAAATACACAGAAGTAATTAAATTTGTATGAAAATATATACAAAACACACACAAAGTAAGCTAAATTTGAATTGAAATATATATACAAAATACTTGAAATAAAGTAAATTGGTATCAAAATATTTATACAAATACACATATAATAACGTAAATTTGTATGAAAATATATAAACAAAATACATATTAAATAATGTAAATACGTATAAAAAAAATGTGTACAAAATACACATATAATCATGTAATTTGTATTAAAATAAATAAACAAAATACCAATAAAATAATATAAATTTGTATGAGTAAACGTGTATAAATATAAATGTACAAAATACACATACAAAATAAACATAAAATAAGGTAAATTTGTAATGAAATATATGTACAAAATACACATAAAATAATGTAAATTTATATGAAAATATATATACAAATACACATAAAATACCATGAATTTGTATAAAATTATATATTCAAAATATATATTAAATAATGTAAATGCTAATAAAAATATATATAAAAAGTACATATAAAATAATGTAAATTCGTATCAATATAAATCAACAAAATACCAATAAAATAATATATATTTGAATGAAAATAGATTTACAAAATACACATAACATAACTAAAATTTGTATTGAAATATATACAAAAATACATATAAATAATTTGAGTTTGTATGAAAATAGATATTCAAAATACACATAAAACTAGGTAAATTTCTTTTGAAATATATTGTAAATTTGTGTCAAAGTATATAAACAAATACACATAAAATAACGTAAATTTGTATGAAAAATATATACAAAATACACATAGAATAATGTCAAATCGTATCAAAATGAATGAGCAGAATATCAATAAAATAACGTAAATTTTGTATGAATATAAAGATGCAAAATACCCATAAAATAAAGCATATTTTTATAAAAATACATATACAAAAATACACATAGAATAATTAAATTTGTAATAAAATTAATATACAAAATGCATATACATAAAGTTAGGCAAATTTGTATTGAAATACATATACAAAACTCACATAAAATAATGTAAATTTGTATGAAAATATATAAACAAATACATATAAAATAACGTAAATTTGGATAAAATATATACACAAAATATACATTAAATATTTTAAATATGTATAAAAATATATTATATAATATATATTTTTATTGATAATTGCGTTATTTATGTGTATTTTGTATATGTTTTCTCTTAGAAATTTACATTATTTTATTGGTATTTTGCCTATTTATTTTGATACGAATTACATGATTATTTGTGTATTTTGTACATTTTTTTATACGTATTTACATTATTTAATGTGTATTTTGTTTATATATTTTTATACAAATTTACGTTATTATATGTGTATTTGTATATGTATTTTGATACAAATTTACATTATTTTATGTATTTTGTATATATATTTCAATTCAAATTTAGCTTATTTTATGTGTATTTTGTATATCTATTTATTTTAATACAAAATCAAATATTTTATGTTTTTTCTTATATATATTTTTATAAAAAATGCGTTATTTTATGGGTATTTTGCATCTTAATTTTCATATAAATTTACATTATTTTATTAATATTTTCTGTATTTATTTTGATACGATTTTACATTATTTTATTTGTGTTTTGTATATATTTTTTTTATACATATTTACATTATTTAATGTGTTTTTTGTATATATTTTTGATACAAATTTACGTTATTTTAAGTCTATATGTTTATATATTTTCATTCAAATTTACATTATTTTATGTGTATTTTGTATATATATTTCAATACAAATTTACCTAATTCTATATGTTTTTTGTATATTTATTTTCATACAAGTTTAAATTATTTTTGTGTATTTTTGTATATAGTTTTATACAAATTTAGGTTATTTTATGTGTATTTTGTATATCTATTTTCATACAAATACACATTCTTTTCATGGTATTTTGTTTATTTATTTTGACACGAATTAACATTATTTAATGTGTATTTTGTATATATATTTTTATACGTATTTACATTATTTCAAGTGTATTTTGTATATATATTTCTATAGAAATCTGCGTTATTTTAAGTGTATTCGTATATATATTTTGAAACAAATTTACATTGTTTAAAGTGTATTTTGCATATTTTTTTAATACAAATTTACCTTATTGTATTTGCATTTTGTATATTAATTTTAATACAAATTTGATTAATCTATGTGTATTTTTTGTATATGTATTTTTATAAAAATATGCTTTATTTTATGGGTGTTTTGCATCTTTATTTTCATACAAATTTACATTATTTTATTGATATTCTGTGTATTTATTTTGATATGGTTTTACATTATTCTATGTGTATTTTGTATATATATTTTATATAAAATGTATTTGTTTTCATTTCATACAAATTTACATTATTTTATGTGTTTTTTGTACATGTATTTAAATACAAATTTAACTAGTTAGATGTGTATTTTGTATATCTATTTTGTATGTATATTTTCATAGAAATTTACTCTATTTTATGAGTATTCGTATATATTTTGATACAAATTTACATTATTAATGTGTATTTTGCATATGTATTTCAATACAAATTTACTTTATTATACGTGCATTTTGTATATTTATTTTAATACAAATTTAATTATTTTATATGTATTTTTGTATATATAATTTTATGCAAATATGCGTTATTATATGGATATTTTGCATCTTTATTTTCATAGAAATTTACATTATTTTATTGATATTCTCTTTATTTATTTTGATACGATTTAACATTATTCTATGTGTTTTTTGTATATATATATTTTTTTATATATATATATTTACATTATTTAATGCTAATTTTGTATATATTTTTTATCCAAATTTACATTATTTTATGTGTATTTGTTTATATATTTTCATACATATTTACACTATTTTATGTGTTTTTTGTATATATATTTTTATCCGTATTTAAATTATTTTATGTGTATTTTGTATATACATTTACATAAAAAAACTACGTTATTTTATTGTGTGTATAAGTATATACATAGACTTCACAATCTCTTGACGGGAAACGGGGCGCGGGGCCGATTCGCAGGGGGCCGATTTTCAAAAATTTAAAATTTAAATATTTTCAAAACCAAAGCAGCTAGCGACCTGAAACTAAAACAGGCACCTCCTTTAGGCATATATGAGTCTCCATGAGCAGCGGTATCAAAAAATTCAAAGTCGTTCCCTAATAAAATCCCGATTAATTGTTTTTTATATAAGTATAACAAAATTTAAAAAGGCTATAAAATCCTCAGATTTTACGCTAGATGCACAAACATCACCAAATGCAGAGATAATCACTTATATTTTCAGAATCAATAGCAATATTTAGCATATCTTATAAGTTTTTGCCCGAAATAGCTACTTATTTTTTTTTTATTTAGTGCAATTTTTTACGTAAGTTTTTAACATCTAATAAATCACTTAATTTTCACATTAGAAACTTAATACTTGAGGAAAGCATGCAGAAACATCTTAATTTTACTCAACAAAGGCAAAATATTCATTTTTCTATATACAATCACAACTTATTTTGGTTGAATTCCGATGTCACTATTGCCGCAGCACGTCTTGCCGGCTATCTGGCCCTCGTCCCTGAACAATCACTTTAGCCTTTTGGCCTATGACTTGTGGGCCCCGGTCAGTTTCCTGGACTTGTACACGTCCCTGTTCCTCGCCGTCTCCTTCCTGCCCTCCTCGATACTGCTCCTCTTCCTGCCGGTCGGCTGCTTCAAGGCCTTGTTCTTCCTCGCTTCTGAGGTCACGTCCTTGGAAAAATTAGCACCGAAACAGTTGAAGAGGGACCTGCTGATGTGCGGCAAGATGGTGTTGGCCAGGTTGTGCCCCTCCTGGCACCTGTACCCCTGCAAGGTCGGGTCTGAGGCCGACATGAACTCCAGGAGGTGCCTGAACCCTTCCATGTTGCGCATGTCAATGGAGAGGAACCTCAACCTGCGCTCCTTATTGTCATCCCTTACCATCAGGGAGTCCCACAGCGACATCCCGAAGGACGCCATGTGGGCCATTGGGAGAGATGGCCGCTTCAGGACCGCCCGGCCCGTCTCCAGCTCTCCCCTGTCGACCAGCTCGACCAGGGCGTCGAACATCACAGAGGGCGGGTCGCCCCTCTCGAGCTCCACGGTAATCTTCATCTCCTCCTGCTGGGCAAGCTCCTGCTTGCAGCACTCGGCCACAGAGGAGTTGGCCTGGACCTTCCTGGCCAGGTAGCCGGCGTAGTTGCCGACCGCGGCGAGGAGCAACTCGTCCGTCGGCGGGTCCGGCTGGTCGTCGGCCAGCTCCCTGGCAAGCTGGGCCAAGATCACCTCGTCGTCCTCCTTCTCCTCTGCCTTGGCCCGGTCCAGGTCGGCCTGCACGTCCCAGGGGAAGAACCCGACGAGCTTCAGCAAATGCAGGCGCTGGGCCAACCTGTTGCTCACCATGAAGTTCTGCACTGAACACACCACTGCACTGCACACAACACTGAGTCACTGCACTGATGGCGTAGTACGGCTCCTCCACAGTTTACTCCACGGGGTCGCGGCGTCCTCATATCTTGTGTCTCCTCCGTCACTTCCACTCGATCCACTGCCTTCTGTGTCTTCTTGTATCGTCCTCTGGATCCTTGCAGTTGTGGGGAAGGGTACAGAGACGATGAATAACTGTAGGTCCTTTACTTGGAGAGTAAACAGAGGCAGGACAGCGATAATCCTTTACAGAGGGGAAGTGCCCAGCTGACTGCGTGCCTAAGGCGAGTTAGGCGACGCGGGAACTGAGCTGAGTTGCCATGTAGGCACTAACTAAACGTACATTTCTTATTTCCTAATACGTAAAACTGTGGACTTCACTATCCTACAGTTATCATTCATTTTACTTAAAGATTTCAACCTAAAGTTACGCAAATTTGCCATTTTTTACACAACGTTTTCAAAGTGCACGCATGGTGCTATTTTATATAAGTTACCTTGAATCCTCGACCAAATCACTCTAGAGACACTCCTGCCTGCTTGTATGCACTAAAACTTGAAGATTTCGTCCTGTTTCCACTTAAATTCGGAGTAAGAACGCAGAGTGTGTTTGAGTTGTCGCAGTGAAAGTCGCCATAACAATCGGCCCCTTACGCGAAGCCAGCGCGCCAAGACTGAAGAGATTTCCCGTCAACTAGTTGTGAAGTCTATGGTATATATTTTGATACAAATGTTATACAAATTCATGTTATTTAATGTGCATTTGTTTATATATTTTCATACAAATTTATATTATTTTATGTGTATTTTTTCATATATTTCATTACAAATTTACCTTATTTTATGTTTATTTTGTATGTGTATTTTGTACATTTATATTTATACACGTTTACTCAAACAAATTTATATTATTTTATTGGTATTTTGTTTATTTATTTTGATACGAATTACATGATTATATGTGTATTTTGTACACATTTTTTCATACGTATTTACATTATTTAATATGTATTTTGTTTATATATTTTCATACAAATTTACGTTATTATATGTGTATTTGTATAAATATTTTGATACCAATTTACTTTCTTTCAAGTATTTTGTATATATATTTCAATTCAAATTTAGCTTATTTTGTGTGTGTTTTGTATATATTTTCATACAAATTTAATTACTTCTGTGTATTTTTGTATATAGTTTTATATAAATTTACGTTATTTTATGTGCATTTTGTATATTTATATTTATACAAGTACACATTCTTTTATTGGTATTTTGTTTATTTATTTTGATACGAATTTACATTATTTGATGTGTATGTTGTATACATTTTTTATACGTATTTACTTCATTTTATGTGTATTTTGTATATATATTTTTATAGAAATATACGTTATTTTATGTGTATTCGTATACATATTTTGAAACAAATTTACATTGCTTTATATGTATTTTGCATATCTATTTCAATACAAATTTACCTTATTGTATGAGCATTTTATATTTATTTTAATACAAATTTTAATATTTTATGTGTATTTTGTATATATTTTATAAAAAAATGCGTTATTTTATGGCTATTGCATCTTTATTTTCATACAAATTTACATTATTTTATTAATATTCTGTGTATTTATTTTGATACGATTTTAGTATCTATTTTGTGTTTGTATATTTTTTATACATAATTACATTATTTAATGTATATTTTGTATATATATTTGATACAAATTTATATTATTTAAGTGTATATGTTTATATATTTTCATTCAAATTTCCATTATTTTATGTGTATTTTGTATAAATTTACCTAATTTTATGTGTATTTTGTATATTTATTTTCATACAAATTTAAATTATTTTTGTGTATTTTCGTATATAGTTTTATAAAACAGGTTATTTTATGAGTATTTTGTATATCTGTTTTCATACAAATACACATTCTTTTATTGATATTTTGTCTATTATTTTAATGTGTATTTTTTATATATATATATATATATATATATATATATATATATATATATATATATATATATATATATATATATATATATATATATATATATATATATATATATATATATATATATATATATATATATATATAGATATATATATATATATATACGTATTTACGTCATTTCATGTGTATTTTGTATATATATTTCTATAGAAATCTACGTTATTTTATGTGTATTCGTATATAGATTTTTAAACAAATTTACACTTTTATGTGCATTTTGTATAATTTTTCAATACAAATTTACCTTATTGTACGTGCATTTTGTAAATTAGTTTTAATACAAATTTAATTATTCTATTTGTATTTTTGTATATGTATTTTTAAAAAAATATGCTTTATTTTATGTGTATTTTGCATCTTTATTTTCATACAAAATTACATTATTTTATTGATATTCTGTGTATTTATTTTGATACGATTTTACATTATTCTATGTATATTTTGAATATCTATTTTATACAAATGTACGTTATTTTATGTGAATTTGTTTTCATTTCATACAAATTTACATTATTTTATGTGTATTTTGTACATGTATTTAAATACAAATATAACTAATTATATGTGTATTTTGTATATCTATTTTCATACAAATTGAAATTTATTTTTTTGTTTTTGTATATATTTTTATTCAAATTTTCGTATTTTTATGTGTATTTTGTATATTTATTTTAATTTTTAATTTTAATTTTAATTTTAATTATTAAATATACATTCTTTTATCGGAATTTTGTTTATTTATTTTGATACGAATTTAAATTTTTTTAGGTGTATTTGATATATATATTTTTATACTTATTTACATAATTTTATATGTATTTTGAATATATATTTTCATCGAAATTTACTCTATATGTATATACAAAAAAACACAAAAATAATTTAAATTTGTATGAAAATAAATATAAAAAATACACATGAAATTAGGTAAATTTGTATTTAAATACATATACAAAATACACTTAAAATAATGTAAATTTGAATAAAATTATATAAACAAATACACTTAAACTAACGTTAATTTGTATAAAATATATACAAAAATACACATTAAATAATGAAAATATGTATAAAAAAATATATACAAAACACAAATAGTATAATATAAAATCGTATCAAAATATATACACAGAATATTAATAAAATAATGTACATTTGTATGAAAACTAAGATGCAAAATACCTATAAAATAACTCATTTTTTATAAAATTATATATACCAAAATACACATAAAATATTTGAATTTGTATTAAAATAAATATACAAAATGCACATACAATAAGGTAAATTTGTATTGAAATAGATATGCAAAATAAATATAAAACAATGTAAATTTGTTTCAAAATATATATACGAATACACATAAAATAACGTAGATTTCTATAAATATATATATATATATATATATATATATATATATATATATATATATATATATATATATATATATATATATATATATATATATATAAAATACAAATATAATTAAGTAAATACGAATCAAAAATGTATACAAAATACACATAAAATAATGTAAATTCGTATAAATATAAATAAACAAAATACCAATAAGAGAATGTGTATTTGTATAAATATAAATATAAAAAATGCACATAAAATAACGTAAATTTGTATAAAACTATATACAAAAGTACTCAAAAGTAATTAAATTTGTATGAAAATAGATATACAAAATACACACAAAATAAGCTAAATTTGAATTGAAATATATGTACAAAATACATAAAATAAAGTAAATTCGTTTCAAAATATTTTTAACAAATACACATATAATAACGTAGATTTGTAAAAAAATATATAAACAAAATACACATTAAGTAATGTAAATACGTATAAAAAAATATTTACCCAATACACAAATAATCAAGTCATTCGTATCAAAATAAATAGACAAAAAACTAGTTAAATAATGTAAATTTGTATGAGAAAACATATACAAAAAACACATAAAATAACGTTTTAAGTTTCTATAAAAATATATGTACAAAAATGCACATAAAATTAGTTTGCATAAAAAAATATATACAAAACACACATTAGATAATGTAAATGAGTATAAAAATATGTATACAAAATACCTATGAAATAATCTAAATTCGTATCGAGTTAAATTAAGAAAATAACAATAAAATAATGTAATTTTGGATGAAAATATATATAGAAAACACACATAAAATAACCTAAATACAAATACTAATATACACATTAAATAATTTAAAATTGAATGAAATAAATATACAAAATAAACATAAAATAAGTTAAATTTGTAATAAAATATATGTAAGAATACACATGAAATAATATAAATTTATATGTAAATATATATACAAAATACACATAAATAACGCAAATATCAATAAATTTGTTTCAAAATATATACGAATACACACAATAAAATAACGTAAATTTTTATGAAAATGTATATATAAAATACACATAAAATAATTTAAATACGTAGAAAAATATATATACAAAATACACATAAAATAATGTAACTTCGTAAAAAATTAAATACACAAAATTCCAATAAAAGAATGTATATTTGTAGGAAAATATATATAAAAAAAACAGATAAAATAACTAAAATTTGTATAAAAATATATACAAAAATACACAAAAATAATCTAAATTTGTTTGAAAATAGATATGCAAAATACACATAAAGTTAGGCAAATTTGTATTGAAATACAAATACAAAACTCACACAAAATAATGTAAATTTGTATGAAAATATAAACAAATACATATAAAATAACGTAAATTTGGATAAAATATATATACAAAATATACATTAAATATTTTAAATATGTATAAAAATATATTATATTATATATATTTTTATTGATATTTGAGTTAATTATGTGTATTTTGTATATGTTTTCTCATAGAAATTTTTATTATTTTATTGGTATTTTGTCTATTTATTTTGATACGAATTACATGATTATTTGTGTATTTTCTACATTTTTTTATACGTATTTACATTATTTAATGTGTATTTTGTTTATATATTTTTATACAAATTTACGTTATTATATGTGTATTTGTATAAGTATTTTGATACAAATTTACATTATTTTATGTATTTTGTATATATATTTCAATTCAAATTTAGCTTATTTTATGTGTATTTTGTATATCTATTTATTTTAATACAAAATCAAATATTTTATGTTTTTTCGTATATGTATTTTTATAAAAAATGCGTTATTTTATGGGTATTTTGCATCTTAATTTTCATACAAATTTATAATATTTTATTAATATTTTCTGTATTTATTTTGATACGATTTAACATTATTTTATTTGTGTTTTGTATATATTTTTTTTTATACATATTTACATTATTTAATGTGTTTTTTGTATATATATTTGATACATATTTACGTTATTTTAAGTTATTTTATGTGTATTTGTTTATATATTTTGACACAAATTTACAATATTTTATGTGTATTTTGTATATATATTTCAAAAGAAATTTACCTAGTTTTATGTGTATTTTGAATATCTATTTTCATACAAACTCAAATTATTTTTATGTATTTTTGTATATATTTCAATACAAATTTTAGTTATGTTATGTGTATTTTGTAAATCTACTTTCATTCAAATATATATTATTTTATTGGTATTTTGTTGATTTATATTGATACGAATTTACATTATTTTATATGTACTTTGTATATATATTTTTATACGCATTTACATTATTTAATATTTATTTTGAATATATAATTCCATACAAATTCATGGTATTTTATGTGTATTTGTATATATATTTTCATATAATTTACATTATTTTATGTGTATTTTGTACATATATTTCATTACAAATTTACCTTATTTTATGTTTATTTTGTATGTGTATTTTGTACATTTATATTTATAGAAATACACATTCTTTTATTGGTATTTTGTTTATTTATTTTGTTTCGAATTTACATTATTTTATGTGTATTTTGTTTACATTTTTTTATACGTATTTACTTATTTTTATGTGTATTTTGTATATATATTTTTATAGAAATCTACGTTATTTTATGTGTATTCGTATATATATTTTGAAACAAATTTACATTGTTTTATATGTATTTTTGCATATCTCTTTCAATAGAAGTTTACCTTACTGTATGTGCATTTTGCATATTTATTTCAATACAAATTTAAATATTTTATGTGTATTTTGGTATATATATTTTTATAAGAAATGCGCTATTTAATGGGAATTTTGCTTCTTTATTTTCATACAAATTTACATTATTTTATTAATATTCGGTGTATTTATTTTGATACGATTTTACATTATTCTATTTGTTTTTTGTATATATATTTTTTTATTCATATTTACATTATTTAATGTGTATCTTGCATATATATTTCATTCAAATTTATTATCTATTATTTATTTTCATACGAATACACATTCTTTTCATGATATTTTGTTTTTTTATTTTGACACGAATTTACATTACTTAATTCGTATTTTGTATATATATTTTTATACGTATTTATATAATTTCATGTGTATTTTGTATATATATTTCTATAGAAATCTACGTTATTTTATGTGTATTCGTATATATATTTTGAAACAAATTTACTCTGTTTTATGTGTATTTTGCGTTTTTTTTTCAATACAAATTTACCTTATTGTAAGTGCATTTTGTATATTAATTCTAATACAAATTTAATTATTCTATGTGTATTTTTGTATATGTATTTTTAAGAAAAAATATGCTTTATTTTATGGGTATTTTGCATCTTTATTTTCATACAAATTTAAATTATTTTTTTGATATTCTGTGTACTTATTTTGATACGATTTTACATTATTTTATGTATAACAAAAATAAATACAGAATACACAAAAATAGATATGCAGAATACAGATAAACAATGTAAATTGTTTCAAAATATATATACGAATACACATGAAATAAGGTAGATTTCTATAAAAATATATACAAAATACACATAAAATTAAGTAAATACGTATAAAAAATGTATACAAAATACACATAAAATAATGTAAACTAGTATCAAAATAAATAAACAAAATACCAATAAAAGAATGTGTTTTTGTATAAATATATATATACAAAATACTCATTAAATAATATAAATTTGTTTAAAACTATACAAAATACACATGAAATGATGTAAATACGTATAAAAATATATATACAAAATACACATTAAATAATGTAAACTCGCGTGAAAATAAATAAACAAATAAAAGAATGTGTATTTGTATGAAAATAGATTTACAAAATACACATGAAATAACCTAAATTTGTATCAAATTATATACAAAAATACACAAAAATATTTTAAATTTGTATGAAAATAAATATACAAAATACACATAAAATTAGGTAAATTTGTATTGAAATACATACACAAAATACACATAAAATATTTTAAATTTGAATGAAAATACATAAACAAATACACTTAAAATAACGTAAATTTGTATAAAAAAATATGTACAAAACACAAATAGAATAATGTAAAATCTTTTCAAAATAAATACACAGAATATTAATAAAATAATGTAAACTTCTATGAAAATAAAGAAGCAAAATACCCATAAAATAACGCATTTTTTTTTTATAAAGATATATAAACCAAAATACCCACCAAAAAGTAAATTTGTATTAAAATCAATATACAAAAAACACATACAATAAGGTAAATTTGTATTGAAATAGATATGCAAAATACATATAAAACAATGTAAATTTGTTTCAAAATATATATACGAATACACATAAAATAACGTAGATTTCTTTAAAATATATATAAAATACACATAAAATGAAGTAAATACGTATAAAAATGTATAATACACATAAAATAATATAAACTCGTATCAAAATAAATAAACAAAATACCAATAAAAGAATGTGTATTTGTATAAATATAGATTTACAAAATACACATAAAATAACGTAAATTTATATAAAACTATATACAAAAATACACAGAAGTAATTAAATTTGTATGAAAATATATACAAAATACACACAAAATAAGCTAAATTTGAATTGAAATATATATACAAAATAAATGAAATAAAGTAAATTTGTACGAAAATATTTATACAAATATACATATAATAACGTAAATTTGTATGAAAATATATAAACAAAATACACATTAAATAATGTAAATACGTATAAAAAAATATGTACAAAATACACATATAATCATGTTATTCGTATCAAAATAAATAAACAAAATACCAATAAAATAATATAAATTTGTACGTTATTTTATGTGTATTTTATGTGTATTTGTTGCATATTTTTTCAATACAAATTTACCTTATTATATACGCATTTTGTATATTAATTTTAATACAAATTTAATTATTCGATGTGTATTTTTCTATTTGTATTTTTATAAACATATGCTTAATTTTTTGGGTATTTTGCATCTTTATTTTCATACAAATTTTCATTATTTTATTGATATTCTGCTCATTCATTTTGATACGAATTGACATTATTCTATGTGTATTTTGTATATATTTTTCATACAAATTTACGTTATTTTATGTGTATTTGTTTATATATTCTGACAAATTTACAATATTTTATGGGTATTTTGTATACTATACATTTCAAAAGAAATTTCATACAAACTGAAATTATTTCTATGTATTTTTGTATATATTTTAAATCAAATTTTAGTTATGTTATGTGTATTTTATAAATTTATTTTCATTCAAATATATATTATTTTATTGGTGTTTTGTTGATTTATATTGATACGAATTTACACTATTTTATATGTACTTTGTATATATAATTTTATACGCTTTTACATTATTTAATATTTATTTTGAATATATATTTTTATTCAAATTCATGGTATTTTATGTGTCTTTATATATATATTTTCATATAAATTTACATTATTTTATGTGTATTTTGTACATATATTTTATTGCAAATCTACCTTATTTTATGTTTATTTTGTATGTGTATTTTGTATGTTTATATTTATCCAAATACACTTTTATTTGTATTTTGTTTTATTTATTTTAATTCGAATTTACATTATTATATGTGTATTTTGTGTACATTTTTTTATACGTATTTACATAATTTTATGTGTATTTTGTATATATATTTTTATAGAAATCTACGTTTTTTTATTTGTATTCGTATATATATTTTGAAACAAATCTACATTGTTTTATATGTATTTTTGCATATCTCTTTCAATACAAATTTACCTTATTGTATGTGCATTTTGTATATTTATTTCAATACAAATTTAAATATTTTATGTGGTATATATATTTTATAAGAAATGCGCTATTTTATGGGAATTTTGCATCTTTATTTTCATACAAATTTACATTATTTTATTAATATTCGGTGTATTTATTTTGATACAATTTTGCATTATTCTATTTGTTTTTTGTATATACTTTTTCATACATATTTACATTATTTAATGTGTATCTTGCATATATATTTTATACAAATTTATTATCTATTATCTATTTTCATACAAATACACATTCTTTTCATGATATTTGTTTATTTATTTTGAACGAATTTACATTATTTGATATGTATTTTGTATATATATTTTTATACGTATTTACATAATTTCATATGTATTTTGTATATATATTTCTATAGAAATCTACTTTATTTTATGTGTATTCGTATATATTTTGAAACAAATTTACATTGTTTTATATGTATTTTTGAATATCTCTTTCAATACAAATTTACCTAACTGTATATGCATTTTGTATATTTATTTCAATACAAATTTAAATATTTTATGTGTATTTTGGTATATATATTTTTAAAAAAAATGCGATAATTTTTAGGAATTTTGCATCTTTATTTTCATACAAATTTACATTATTTTATTAATATTCTGTGTATTTATTTTGATACGATTTTACATTATTCTATTTGTTTTTTGTATATATTTTTTTATTCACATTTACATTATTTAATGTGTATCTTGCATATATATTTTATACAAATTTACGTTATTTTAAGTGTATTTGTTTATATATTTTCATTCAAATTTACATTATTTGATGTGTATTTTGAATATGTATTTTAATACAAATTTACCTAATTTTAAGTGTATTTTGTATATTTCTTTTCAATCAAATTTAAATTATTTTTGTGTATTTTTGTATATAGTTTTATACAAATTTAGGTTATTTTATGTACGCATTTACATTATTTAGTGTGTGTTTTGTATATATATTTTTATGCAAATTTACTTTATTTTATGTGCATTTTTGTACATATATTTTTATGGAAATTTGCGTTATTTGTATATGTTTTCTCATACAAATTTACATTATTTTATTGCTATTTTGTTTATTTATTTTGATACGAATTACATGATTATATGTATATTTTGTACATATTCTTTATACGTATTTACCTTACTTAATGTGTATTTTGTTTAAATATTTTTAAACAAATCTACGTTATGATATGTATTTGTATAAATATTTTGATACAGATTTACGTTATTTTATGTATTTTGTATGTACATTTCAATTCAAATTTAGCTTATTTTAGCTGTATTTTGTATATATATTTTCATACAAATTTAATTACTTCTGTGTATTTTTGTATATAGTTTTATACAAATTTACGCTATTTTATGTGTATTTTGTATATTTATATTTATACAAATACACATTCTTTTACTGGTATTTTGTTTATCTATTTTGATACGATTTTTATGTGTATTTTGTATTCATTTTTTTATACGTATTTACTTAATTTTATGTGTATTTTGTATATATTTTTATAGAAATCTACGTTATTTTATGTGTATTCGTATATATATTTTGAAACAAATTTACATTATTTTATATGTATTTTGCATATCTATTTCAATACAAATTTATCTTATAGTATGTGCATTTTTTATATTTATTTTAATACAAATTTTAAAATTTTATGTGTATTTTGGTATATATATTTTTATAAAAAATGCGTTATTTTATGGCTATTTTACATCTTTATTTTCATACAAACTTACATTATGTTATTAATATTCTGTGTATTTATTTTTGACACGATTTTACATTATTCTATTTGTGTTTTGTATATATTTTCTTATACATATTTACATTATTTAATGTATATTTTGTATATATATTTGATACAAATTTACGTTATTTTAAGTGTATATGTTTATATATTTTCATTCAAATTTTCATTATTTTTTGTATATTTTGTATATGTATTTCATACAAATTTCATACAAATTTAAATTATTTTTGTGTATTTTTGTATATAGTTTTATACAAACTTAGGTTATTTTATGAGAATTTTGTATATCTATTTTCATACAAATACACATTGTTCTATTGATATTTTCTTTATTTATTTTGACGCGAATTTAAATTATTTAATGTGTATTTTGTATATATATTTTTATACGTATTTACATCATTTCATTTGTATTTTGTATATATATTTCTATAGAAATCTACGTTATTTTATGTGAATTCGTATATAAATTTTTAAACAAATTTACACTTTTATGTGTATTTTGGATATTTTTTCAATACAAATTTACCTTATTGTACAAAATACACATAGAATAATGTCAATTCGTATCAAAATGAATTACCAGAATATCAATAAAATAATGAAAAATTTGTATGAAAATAAAGATGCAATATACCCATAAAATAAAGCATATGTTTATAAAAATACCGATACAAAAATACACATCAAATAACTAGTTTTGTATTAAAATTAATATACAAAATGCGTATAATAAGGTAAATTTGTATTGAAAAAATATACAACATACACGTTTACTCATACAAATTTATATCATTTTATATGTATTTTGTTTATTTATTTTGATACGAATTACATGATTATATGTGTATTTTGTACATATTTTTTTACACGTATTTACATTATTTAATGTGTATTTTGTTTATATATTTTCATACAAATTTATCTTATTATATGTGTATTTGTATAAATATTTTGATAAAATTTTCTTTATTTCATGTATTTTGTATATATATTTCAATTCAAATTTGGCTAATTTTATCTGTATTTTGTATATCTATTTTCATACGAATTTAATTACTTCTGTGTATTTTTATATATAGTTTTATACAAATTTACGTTATTTTATGTGTATTTTGTATATTTATATTTATACAAATACACATTCTTTTATTGGTATTTTGTTTATTTATTTTGATACGAATTTACATTATTTTATGTGTATTTTGTATACATTTTTTTATACGTATTTACTTCATTTTATGTGTATTTTGTATATATATTTTTATACAAATCTAAGTAATTTTATGTGTATTCGTATATATATTTTGAAACAAATTTACATTGTTTTATATGTATTTTGCATATCTATTTCAATAGAGATTTACCTTATTGTATGTGTATTTTGTATATTTATTTTAATATAAATTAATTTTGTTATATGTATTTTTGTATATATATTTTTATAAAAAAAATGAGTTATTTTATGGGTATTTTGCTTCTTTATTTTCATACAAATTTACATCATTTTATTAATATTCTGTGTATTTATTTTGATACGATTTTACATTATTCTATATGTGTTTTGTATATAATTTTTTTTACAAATTTACGTTATTTTAAGTGTGTTTGTTTATGTATTTTCATTCAAATTTACATTATTTTATGTGTATTTTGTATATGTATTTCAATACAAATTTACCAAATTTTATATGTATTTTGTATATTTATTTTCATACAAATTTTAATTATTTTTGTGTATTTTTGTATATAGTTTTATACAAATTTATGTAATCTTATGTGTATTTTGTATATTTATTTTCATACAAATACACATTCTTTTATTGATATTTTGTTTATTTATTTTGACGCGAATTTACATTATATATATATATATATATATATATATATATATATATATATATATATATATATATATATATATATATATATATATATATATATATATATATATATATATATATATATATATATATATATATATATATATATATATATATATATATATATATATATATATATATATATATATATATATATATATATATATATATATATATATATATTTATGCGTATTTACATCCTTTCATGTGTATTTTGTATTTTTATAAAAAATGCCCTATTTTATGGGTATTTTGCATCTTTATTTTCATACAAATTTACATTATTTTATTTACATTCTGTGTATTTATTATGATACGATTTTACATTATTCTATTTGTGTTTTGTATATATATTTTTATACATTTTTACATTATTTAATAAGTAATTTGTATATATATTTTATACAAATTTACGCAAATTTAAGTGTATTTGTTTATATATTTTCATTCAAATTTAAATTATTTTATGTGTATTTTGTATATGTATTTCTATAAAAATTTACCTAATTTTATGTGTATTTTGTATATTTATTTTCATTCAAATTTAATTTATTTTTGTGTATTTTTATATATAGTTTTATACAAATTTACGTTATTTTATGTGTATTTGTATATGTATTTTCATACAAATACACATTCTTTTATTGATATTTTCCTTATTTATTTTGACACGAATTACATTATTTAATGTGTATTTTGTATATATATTTTTATACGTATTTACATCATTTCATGTGTATTTTGTATATATATTTCTATAGAAATCCACGTTTTTTTTATGTGTATTCGTATATATATTTTGAAACAAATCTACATTATTTTATGTGTATTTTGTATATATATTTCATTACAAATTTGCCTTATTTTATGTTTATTTTTATATCTATTTTCATTCAAATTCAAATCATTTTATGTGTATATTATTATTTGTATTTACGTTATTTTATGTGTATTTTCTATATATATTTTCTTTCAAAATTACATTATTTTATCGGTATTTTGTTCATTTATTTCGATACGAATTTAGATTATTTCATGTGTATTTTCTATACATATACTATATATATATATATATATATATATATATATATATATATATATATATATATATATATATATATATATATATATATATATATATATATATATATATATATATATATATATATATATATATATATATATATATATATATATATATATATATATATATATATATATATATATATATATATATATATATATATATATATATATATATATATATATATATATATATATATATATATTATTGGAATTTTGTTTATTTATTTTGATACGAATTTACATTATTATATGTATATTTTGTATATATATTTTTCTACGTATTTATATTATTTTATGTGTATTTTGATTATATATTTTCATAAAAATTTACGTTATTTTATTGTGTGTGTTCGTATGTATTTTGATACAAATTTACATTATTTTATGTGTATTTTGCATATCTATTTCAATACAAATTTACCTTATAGTATGTGTATTTTGTATATTTATTTTAATACAAATTTAATTATGTTATGTGTATTTTCGTATATATTGTTTTTAAATATGAGTTATTTTATTTGTATTTTGTATATCTATTTGCATACAAATTTAATTACTTTTGTGTATTTTTGTATATACTTTTATATCAATTTATGTTATTTTATGTGTATTTTGTATATTTATATTTATACAAATACATATTCTTTTATTAGTATTTTGTTTATTTATTTCGATACGAGTTTACATTATTTTATGTGTATTCGTATATATATTTTGAAACAAATTTACATTGTTTTATATGTATTTTTGAATATCTCTTTCAATACAAATTTACCTTACTGTATATGCATTTTGTATATTTATTTCAATTTGGTATATATATTTTTATAAAAAATTTGCCTTATTTTATGTTTATTTTTATATCTATTTTCATTCAAATTCAAATCATTTTATGTGTATATTATTATTTGTATTTACGTTATTTTATGTGTATTTTCTATATATATTTTCTTTCAAAATTACATTATTTTATCGGTATTTTGTTCATTTATTTCGATACGAATTTAGATTATTTCATGTGTATATATATATATATATATATATATATATATATATATATATATATATATATATATATATATATATATATATATATATATATATATATATATATATATATATATATATATATATATATATATATATATATATATATATATATATATATATATATATATATATATATATATATATATATATATATATATATATATATATATATATATATATTATTGGAATTTTTATTTATTTTGATACGAATTTACATTATTATATGTATATTTTATATATATTTTCTTCATATTTATATTATTTTATATATTTTTATATTTTCATAAAAATTTACGTTATTTTATTGTGTGTGTTCGTATGTATTTTGATACAAATTTACATTATTTTATGTGTATTTTGCATATCTATTTCAATACAAATTTACCTTATAGTATGTGTATTTTGTATATTTATTTTAATACAAATTTAATTATGTTATGTGTATTTTCGTATATATTGTTTTTAAATATGAGTTATTTTATTTGTATTTTGTATATCTATTTGCATACAAATTTAATTACTTTTGTGTATTTTTGTATATACTTTTATATCAATTTATGTTATTTTATGTGTATTTTGTATATTTATATTTATACAAATACATATTCTTTTATTAGTATTTTGTTTATTTATTTCGATACGAGTTTACATTATTTTATGTGTATTCGTATATATATTTTGAAACAAATTTACATTGTTTTATATGTATTTTTGAATATCTCTTTCAATACAAATTTACCTTACTGTATATGCATTTTGTATATTTATTTCAATTTGGTATATATATTTTTATAAAAAAATGCGATATTTTTGGGGAATTTTGCATCTTTATTTTCATACAAATTTACATTATTTTATTGATATTCTGTGTATTTATTTTAATACGATTTTACATTATACTATTTGTTTTTTGTATATATTTTTTTATACACATTTACATTATTTAATGTGTATCTTGCATATATATTTTATACAAATTTACGTTATTTTAAGTGTGTTTGTTTATATATTTTCATTCAAATTTACATTATTTGATGTGTATTTTGTATATGTATAACAATACAAATTTACCTAATTTTACGTGTATTTTGTATATTTCTTTTCATACAAATTTAAACTATTTTTATGTATTTTTGTATATAGTTTTATACAATATACAAAATATACATGTATTTTGTATTTCTATTTTCACACAAATTTAATTACTTTTGTGTATTTTTCCATATAGTTTTATATAAATTTACGTTATTTTATTTGTATTTTGTATATTTATATTTATACAATACACATTCTTTTATTAGTATTTTGTTTATTTATTTTGATACGAGTTTACATTATTTTATGTGTATTTTGTATACCTTTTTTTATACGTATTTACTTCATTTTATGTGTATTTTGTATATTTATTTTCATAGAAATCTACGTTATTTTATGTGTATTCGTATATATATTTTGAAAAAAATTTACATGGTTTTATATGTATTTTGCATATCTATTTCAATACAAATTTACCTTATTGTATGTGCATTTTGTATATTTATTTTAATACCAATTCAAATATTTATGTGTGTCTTGGTATATATATTTAAAAAAAAAAATGCGTTAATTTATGGGTATTTTGCTTCTTAATTTTCACACAAGTTTACATTATTTTATTAATATTCTGTGTATTTATTTTGATACGATTTTGTATTATTCTATTTGTGTTTTGTATATCTTTTTTTATACATATTTACATTATTTAATGTGTATTTTGTATATATATTTTATACAAATTTACGTTATATTAAGTATATTTGTCTATATATTTTCATTCAAATTTACATTATTTTATGTGTATTTTGTAAATGTATTTCACTACAAATTTACCTAATTTTATGTGTATTTTGTATATTTATTTTATACAAATTAAAATGATTTTTGTATATTTTTGTATATAGTTTTATACAAATTTAGGCCATTTTATGTGTATATTGTATATCTATTTTCATACAAATACACATTCTTTTATTGATATTTTGTTTATTTATTTATATATATATATATATATATATATATATATATATATATATATATATATATATATATATATATATATATATATATATATATATATATATATATATATATATATATATATATATATATATATATATATATATATATATATATATATATATATATATATATATATATATATATATTGCTATAGAAATCTACGTTGAGTTATGAGTATTCATATATAGATTTTGAAATAAATTTTCACTGTTTTATGTGTATTTTGCATATTTTTTCAATACAAATTCACCTTATTGTATATGCATTTTGTATATTAATTTTAATACAAATTTAATTATGCTATGTGTATTTTTATATATGTATTTTTTACAAAAATATGCTTTATTTTATGGGTATTTTGCATTTTTATTTTCATACAAATTTACATTATTTTATTTATATTCTGTTTTTTTTTTTAAACAATTTTACATTATTCTATGTGTATTTTGTATATCTATTTTTATACGTATTTACTTAATTTTATGTGTATTTTGTATATATATTTTAATAGAAATCTACGTTATTTGATGTGTATTCGTATATATATTTTGAAACAAATTTACATTGTTTTATATGTATTTTTGCATATCTCTTTCAATAAAAGTTTACCTTATTATATGTGCATTTTGTATATTTATTTCAATACAAATTTAAATATATTATGTGTATTTTGGTATATATTTTTTATAAGAAATGCGCTATTTGATGGGAATTTTGCATCTCTATTTTCATACAAATTTACATTATTTTAATAATATTCGGTGTATTTATTTTGATACGATTTCACATTATTCTATTTGTTTTTTGTATATATATATATATATTTTTTTTTTATACATTTTTACATTATTTAATGTGTATCTTGCATATAAATTTCATACAAATTTATTATCTATTATTTATTTTCATACAAATACACATTCTTTTCATGATATTTTGTTTATTTATTTTGACACGACTTCACCTAGATATGTATTTTGTATATTTATTTTTATACGTATTTACATAATTTCATGAGTATTTTGTATATATATTTCTATAGAAATCTACGTTATTTTATGTGTATTCGTATATATATTTTGAAACAAATTTACTTTGTTTTATATGTATTTTTGAATATCTCTTTCAATACATATTTACCTTACTGTATATGCATTTTGTATATTTATTTCAATACAAATTTAAATATTTTATGTGTATTTTGGTATATATATTTTTTATAAAAAATGCGCTATTTTATGGGAATTTTGCATCTTTCTTTTCATACAAATTTACATTATTTTATAGATATTCTGTGTATTTATATTGATAGGATTTTACATTATTCTATTTCTTTTTTGTATATATTTTTTATACACATTTACATTATTTAATGTGTATCTTGCATATATATTTTATACAAATTTACGTTATTTTAAGTGTATTTGTTTATATATTTTCATTCAAATTTACATTATTTTATGTGTATTTTGTATGTGTATTTCAATACAAATTTACCTAATTTTATGTGTATTTTGTATATTTCTTTTCATACAATTTTTTTTTTTTTTTTATATAGTTTTATACAAATTTAGGTTATTTTATGTACGCATTTACATTATTTAATGTGTGTTTTGTATATATATTTTTATTCAAATTTAATTTATTTTATGTGCATTTTTGTACATATATTTTTTTAGAAATTTGCGTTATTTTATGTGTATTTGTATATGTTTTCTCACAGAAATTTACATTATTTTATTGCTATTTTGTTTATTTATTTTGATACGAATGAAAATAGATATACAAAATATACATAAAATAAACTAAATTTGTGTTGAAATATATATAAAATAATGTAAATTTGTATCAAAATATTTTAACAGATGCGCATAAAATAACGTACATTTGTTTTAAAATATACAAAATACACATTAAATAATGTAAATATGTATAAAAAAATATATACAAAACACAAATAGAATAATGTAAAATCGTATGAAAATAAATACACAGAATATTATTAAAACAATGTAAATTTGTATGAAAATAAAGATGCAAAATACCCATTAAATAACGCATTTTTTATAAAAATATATATACCAAAATACACATAAAATATTTAAATTTGTATTACAATAAATATACAAAATGCACATACAATAAGGTAAATTTGTATTGAAATAGATATGCAAAAAACATATAAAACAATGTAAATTTGTTTCAAAATATATATACGAATACACATAAAATAACGTAGATTTCTATAAAAATATATATACAAAATACACATAAAATTAAGTAAATACGTATAAAAAATGTATACAAAATACACATAAAATAATGTAAACAAAATACCAATAAAAGAATGTGTATTTGTATATATATAAATATACAAAATGCACATAAAATAACGTAAATTTATATAAAACTATATACAAAAATACTCAGAAGTAATTAAATTTGTTTGAAAATAGATAAACAAAATACACACAAAATAAGCAAAATTTTAGTTGAAATATATATACAAAATACATAAAATAAAGTAAATTTGTATCGAAATATTTTTAACAAATACTCATATAATAACGTAAATTTGTATAAAAATATATAAACAAAATACACATTAAGTAATGTAAATACGTATAAAAAAATATGTAAAAAATACACATATAATCATGTAATTCGTATCAAAATAAATAAACAAAGAAACAATAAAATAATGTTAATTTGTATGAGAAAACATATACAAAATACACATAAAATAACGCAAATTTCTATAAAAATATATGTACAAAAATGCACATAAAATTAATTTGCATAAAAAATATATACAAAACACACATTAGATAATGTAAATGAGTATAAAATGAATACAAAATAACTATGAAATAATCTAAACTCGTATCGAGTTAAATCAAGAAAATACCAATAAAATAATATAGTGTTGGATGAAAATATATATAGAAAACACACAAAAATAACCTAAATACAAATACAAATATACACATTAAATAATTTAAAATTGAATAAAATAAATATACAAAATAAACATAAAATAAGGTAAATTTGTAATGAAATATATGTAAAAATACACATAAAATAATTTAAATTTGTATGAAAATATATATACAAACACATAAAATAACATGAATTTGTATAAAATTTGTATCAAAATATATACGAATACACACAATAAAATAACGTAAATTTTTATGAAAATGTATATATAAAATACACATAAAATGATTTAAATACGTAGAAAAATATATATACAAAATACACATAAAATAATGTAAATTCGTAAAAAAATAAATACACAAAATTCCAGTAAAAGAATGTATATATGTAGGAAAATATATATACAAAATACAAATAAAACAACTAGAATTTGTATAAAAATATATAAAATTACGTAAATACAAATACAAATATACACATAAAATAATTTAAAATTGAATGAAATAAATATACAAAATAATCATAAAATAAGGTAAATTTGTAATGAAAAATATGTAAAAATACACTTAAAATAATATAAATTTGTATGAAAATATATATACAAATACACATAAAATAACATGAATTTGTATAAAATTTGTATCAAAATAAATACGAATACACACAATAAAATAATGTATTTTTTTATTAAAATATATATAAAATAAATAAAATAAATTTGCATGAAAATAAAGATGCAAAATACCCATAAAATAACGCATTTTTTATAAAAAAATATATATACCTTAACCGTTTCCCTATGGTCTCACCAACACCGGAGAGTAGTTCAGCATGCTCTCTAAAGACAGATCCTCTCTCTATCCACACCACACTGCATTCACACAACATATACACCTTTTCCAAAAATTAAAATTTCAAAATGGCGCACATACACCAAGCCTCGGAGTCCCCGACTGGGGGGGGGGACCACAAATTCCCCCAGGGAGGACTCCCCTTCTGGCTGCCGACCCCAGAGGTGTCTTGATAACTCCTCGAACCTCTTTCTTCTCAATTTCTGCAACATTCGCGGTCTTCGCTCTAATTTTCATTCTGTGGAACATCATCTCTCCTCCTCTAAACCTCACTTTCTCTTCCTTACCAAAACACAGGTTTCTGAGGCTACTGACAGCAATCTCTACTCTGTTCCCTCCTACTATCTCTATCCTAAATCTCAATCCAAAGCTGGATGTTGCGCCTACGTGCGCAACGACATCACTTGCTCTCGTGCCCACGACCTTGACTCTTTTGAATTTTCCACCATCTGGTTAAGACTTCACTGTCATTCTATTACTAAATACATATGTGCTGTTTATCTCTCACCTAACTCTACCAACTATGTAAAATTCTTTGACTATTTGAATTCTAAAGTGGAGCACATCTTGACCCACTCTCCCTTCGCTGAAATCTCCATCCTAGGAGATTTCAATGTTCACCATCAGCTTTGGCTTTCATCCTCTTTCACTGACCATCCTGGTGAACAAGCCTACAACTTTGCTATCCTCAACGACCTAGAGCAGTTGGTCCAGCACCCTACACGTATTCCCGACCGTCTTGGAGATCGGCCCAACATTCTAGACCTCTTCCTTACCTCAAACCCTTCTGCTTATTCTGTCAAACTGTTCTCTCCGTTGGGCTCCTCCGATCACAATCTTATTTCTGCATCCTGTCCTATCGCTCCTGTACACCCTCAGGACCCACCGAAGAGGCGATGCTTCTGGCATTTTGCTTCAGCTCGGTGGGACGACCTGAGGATGTACTTTCCGATTCCCGTGGAATGATTATTGCTTCAGGATAGAGACCCTCTGTGTGCTCAGCGCATCACAGAGGTGATTGTCTCTGGAATGGAGGCATACATTCCTCGTTCTTTCTCTACTCCTCACGCTAAAAGCCTTGGTTTAATCACGCTTGTTCTCGTGCTGTCAATGATAGAGGTAGCTCACAAAAGGTACCAGAGCCTTCAAACTAATGCTAATTATGAACTTTACATTTCTGCCCGAAAACGTGCCAAATCTATTCTCCGACTAACCAAAAATTCTTTCATTAATAGAAAATGTCAAAACCTTGCTTTCTCTAACTCTTCCCGTGACTTCTGGCATCTAGCCAAAATCATCTCCTCCAACTTCACTTCTTCATCTTTCCCTCCACTCCTCAGTCCTGACGGCAATACTGCCGTCTCATCTATCTCTAAGGCTGAACTCTTCTCTCAAACGTTTTCTAAAAACTCCACTCTGGACGATTCTGGGCATATTCCTCCTACTCATCCCCCCTCTGACTCCTTTATGCCTGTTATAAAGATTCTTCAAAATGATGTTTTCTATGCCCTCTCTGGCCTCAATCCTCAGAAGGCTTATGGACCTGATGGAGTGCCTCCTATTGTCCTTAAAAACTGTGCCTCCGTGCTGTCACCCTGCCTGGTCAAACTGTTTCGCCTCTGCCTGTCAACATCTACCTTTCCTTCTTGCTAGAAGTATGCCTTCATACAGCCTGTACCTAAGAAGGGTGACCGCTCCAATCCCTCAAACTACCGTCCTATTGCTTTACTTTCTTGTCTATCTAAAGCTTTTGAATCAATCCTTAACCGGAAGATTCAAAAGCACCTTTCCACTTCTGACCTTCTATCTGATCGCCAGTATGGGTTCCGCAAGGGGCGTTCTACTGGTGATCTCCTAACCTTCTTAACTGACTCTTGGTCATCCTCTCTTACCCGTTTCGGAGAAACTTTTGCTATTGCGCTGGACATATCAAAAGCTTTTGATAGGGTCTGGCACAAATCTTTGCTTTCTAAACTACCCTCCTACGGTTTCTATCCTTCTCTCTGTACCTTTATCTCCAGTTTCCTTTCTGACCGTTCTATTTCTGCCGTGGTAGACGGTCACTGTTCTTCCCCTAAATCTATTAACAGTGGTGTCCCACAGGGTTCTGTCTTATCTCCCACTCTTTTTCTGTTGTTCATTGATGATCTTCTTTCCAAAACGAACTGTCCTATCCATTCCTACGCCGATGATTCCACTCTGCATTATTCAACTTCTTTTAATAGAAGACCCACCCTACAGGAACTTAACGACTCAAGGCTGGAGGCTGCAGAACGCTTAGCCTCAGCCTTACTATTATTTCCGATTGGGGCAAGAAGAACCTGGTGTCCTTCAACGCCTCAAAAACACAGTTTCTCCACCTATCCACTCGACACAATCTTCCAAACAACTATCCCTATTCTTTGACAACACCCAGCTATCACCTTCCTCAACACTAAACATCCTCAGTCAATACTTAACTCAAAATCTTAACTGGACAATTCATATCTCTTCTATCTCTAAATCAGCTTCATCGAGGCTGGGTGTTACGTATCGTCTCCGCCAGTTCTTCTCCCCTGCAAAGACGCTGTCCATATGTAGGGGCCTTGTCCACCCTCGTATGGAGTATGCATCTCACGTGTGGGAGGGCTCTACTCACACAGCTCTTCTGGACAGAGTGGAGTCTTAAGGCTCTTCGTCTCATCAGCACTCCTCCTCATACTGATAGTCTTCTACCTCTTAAATTCCGCCGCAATGTTGCCTCTCTTTCTATCTTCTATCGATATTTCCACGCTGACTGCTCTTCTGAACTTGCTAACTGCATGCCTCCCCCCTCCTGGCCCCCTGCTGCACTCGACTTTCTACTCATGCTCATCCCTATACTGTCCAAACCCCTTATGCAAGAGTTAACCAGCATTTTCACTCTTTCATCCCTCACGCTGGTAAACTCTGGAACAATCTTCCTTCATCTGTATTTCCTCCTGCCTACGACTTGAACTCTTTCAAGAGGAGGGTGTCAGGACACCTCTCCTCCCGAAATTGACCTCTGATTTTGGACACTCCTTTAACCTCTGTTCGGGAACAGTGAGTAGCGGGCCTTTTTTTCTTTTTTTTTTCTTTGCGCCCTTGAGCTGTCTCCTTAGCTGTAAAAAAAAAAAAAAAAAAAAAAAAAAAAAATTTGAATTTGTATTAAAATAAATATACGAAATGCACACACAATAAGGTAAATTTATATTGAAATAGATATGCAAAATACATATAAATCAATGTAAATCTGTTTCAAAATATATATACTAATACACTTAAAATAACGCAGATTTCTATAAAGATATATATACAAAATACACATCAAATGAAGTAAATACGTATAAAAAAATGTGTACAATATACACATAAAATAATGTAAACTCGTATCGAAATAAATAAACAAAATACTAATAAAAGAATGTGTATTTGTATAAATATAAATATACAAAATACACATAAAATAACGTAAATTGATATAAAAGTATATACAAAAATACTCAAAAGTAGTTAAATTTGTATGAAAATATATATACAAAATACACATAAAATAACTCATATTTAAAAAAAATATATACAAAAATACACATAAAATAATTCAATTTGTATTAAAATAAATATACAAAACACTCATACTATAAGGTATATTTGTATTGAAATAGATATGCAAAATACACATAAAATAATGTAAATTTGTATCAAAATAGATACGAATACACACAATAAAATAACGTAAATTTTTATGAAAATATATATACATAATACACATAAAATAATGTAAATGCGTAGAAAAATACATATACAAAATACACATAAAATAATGTAAATTCATATCAAAATAAATAAAATTCAATAAAAGAATGTATATATATATATATATATATATATATATATATATATATATATATATATATATATATATATATATATATATATATATATATATATATATATATATATATATATATATATATATATATATATATATATATATATATATATATATATATATATATATATATATATATATATATATATATATTTATATATAAATATATATTATATGTATATATATATTTATTTCAATTCTAATTTAGCTTATTTTATGTGTCTTTATATATATTTCATACAAATTTAATTATTTTGTTTATTTTGTATATAGTTTTATACAATTTTACGTTATTTTATGTATTTTGTATATTTATGTTTATAATTCACATTCTTATTATTTTTTGTTATTTATTTTGATACAATTTACTTAATTTTATGTGTATTTTGTATATATATTTTTAGAGAAATCTACGTTATTTTATGTGTATTCGTATATATATTTTGAAAGAAATTTACATTGGTTTATATTATTTGCATATCTATTTCAATACAAATTTACATTATTGTATGTGCATTTTGTATATTTATTGTAATACAAATTTAAATATTTGATGTGTATTTTGGTACATATATTTTCATAAAAAATGCGTTGTTTTATGGGTATTTTGCCTCTTTATTTTCATCTAAATTTACATTATTTTATTAATATTCTGTGTATTTATTTTGAGACTATTTTACATTATTCTATTTGTCTTTTGTATATATTTTTTTATACATATTTACATTATTGAATGTGTATTTTGTATATATATTTCATACAAATTTACGTTATTTTAAGTGTATTTGTTTATATATTTTCATTCAAATTTACATTATTTTATGTGTATTTTGTATATGTATCTCAATACAGATTTTCCTAATTTTATGTGTATTTTGTATATTAATTTTCATACAAATTTTAACTATTTTTTGTGTATTTTTGTATAGAGTTTTATGCAAATTTACAATATTTAATGAGTATTTTTGTATATGTAATTTAAAAAAAATATTCTTTATTTTATGGATATTTTGCATCTTTATTTTCATACAGATTTACATTATTCTATGTATATTTTGTATATATATTTTATACAAATGTACGTTATTTTATGTGAATTTGTTTTAATTTCATACAAATTTACATTATTTTATGTGTATTTTGTACATCTATTTAAATACAAATTTAACTTATTACAATATTATATATACAATATTATTACAAAATATACATAAAATAACGAAAATTTGTATTCAAATTTATACAAAAAAAAACACAAAAATAATTTCAATTTGTTTAAAAATAGATATGCAAAATACACATATAATTAGTTAAATTTGTCTTTAAATACATATACAAAATACATATAAAATAATGTAAATTTTTATGAAATGAAAACATATAAACATAAAATAACGTACATTTGTATAAAATATATATACAAAATACACATAGAATAATGTAAAATCGTATCAAAATAAGTACACAGATTATCAATATATTAATTTAAATTTGTATGAAAATAAAGATGCAAAATACCCATAAAATAAAGCATAAAAACACATAGAATAATTAGATTTGTATTAAAATTAATATACAAAATGCACATACAATAAGGTAAATTTGTATTGAAAAAATACGCAAAATACACATAAAACAGTGTAAATTTGTTTCAAAATATATATACGAATACACATAAAATAACGTTGATTTCTATAGGAATATATATACAAAATACACATGAAATTATGTAAATACGTATAAAAGTATATATACAAAATACACATTAAATAATGTAAATTCGCGTCAAAATAAATAAACAAAATATCAATAAAAGAATGTGTATTTGTATGAAAATAGATATACAAAATACACATAAAATAACCTAAATTTGTATCAAACTATATACAAAAATACACAAAAATATTTTAAATTTGTATGAAAAAAAATATAAAAAATACACATAAAATTAGGTAAATTTGTATTGAAATACATATACAAATACACATAAAATAATGTAAATTTGTATGAAATTAAAACAAATTCACATAAAATAACGTACATTTGTATAAAATATATATACAAAATATACATAGAATAATGTAAAATCGTATCAAAATAAATACACAGAATATCAATAAAATAATGTAAATTTGCATAAAAATATATATACAAAACAGTCATTAAATAATGTACATGCGTATTAAAATATGTATACAAAATACCAATGAAATAATCTAAATTCGTATCGAATCAAATTAACAAAATACCAAAAAAATAATGGAATTTTGGATGAAAATATATATAGAAAATACACATAAAATAACCTAAATACAAATACAAATAAACACATAAAATAATTTAAAATTGAATGAAATAAATATACAAAATAAACATAAATAAGGTAAATTTGTAATGAAATATATGTACAAAATACACATAAAATAATTTAAATTTGTATGAAAATATATATACAAATACACATAAAATAACATGAATTAGTATAAAAATATATATTCAAAAGAAACATTAAATAATGTATAGAAATATATATACACAATAAAGTAAATTTGTATTGAAATAGATATGCAAAATACACATAAATAATGTAAATTTGTATCAAAATATATATACGAATACACCTAAAATAGAGTAAATTTCTATGAAAATATACATACACAATACATATCAAATGATGTAAATAAGTGTAATAATATATATATCAAATACACCTAAAATAACGTAAATTCGTATAAAAAAAAATAAACAAAATTCCGATAAAAAACGTATATTTGTAGGAAAATAAATACCCAAAATACACATAAAATAACGAAAATTTGTATAAAAATATATACAAAAAAAAAATAATATCAATTTGTATGAAAATAGATATACAAAATACACATATAATTAGTTAAATTTGTATTTAAATACATTTACAAAATCCACGTAAAATTATGTAAATTTGTATGAAATGAAACCAAATACACATAAAATAACGTACATTTGTATAAAATATATATACTAAATACACATAGAATAATGTAAAATCGTATCAAAATAAGTTCACAGAATATCAATAAAATAATTTAAATTTGTATGAAAATAAAGATGCAAAATACCCATAAAATAAAGCTTTTTTTTTTAATACATATCCAAAAATACACATAGAATAATTAAATTTGTATTAAAATTAATATACAAAATGCCCATACAATAAGGTTAATTTGTATTGAAAAAATACGCAAAATACACATAAAACAGTGTAAATTTGTTTCAAAAAATATATACGAATACACATAAAATAACGTTGATTTCTATAGGAATATATATACAAAATACACATGAGATGATGTAAATACGTATAAAAATATATATAGAAAATACACATTAAATAATGTAAATTCGCGTCAAAATAAATAAACAAAATATCAATAAAAGAATGTGTATTTGTATGAAAATAGATATACAAAATACACATAAAATAACCTAAATTTGCATCAAACTATATACAAAAATACACAAAAATATTTTAAATTTGTATGAAAATAAATATACAAAATACATATAAAATTCGGTAAATTTGTATTGAAATACATATACAAAATACACATAAAATAATGTAAATTTGAATGAAAATACATAAACAAATACACTTCAAATAACGTAAATTTGTATAAAAAAAGTATATACAAAACACAAATAGAATAATGTAAAATCGTATCAGAATAAATACACAGAATATTAATAAAATAATGTAAATTTGTATGAAAATAAAGAGGCAAAATACCGATAAAATAACGCATTTATTTTTATTTATAAAAATATATATACCAAAATACACATAAAAAAATACATTTGTATTAAAATAAATATATAAAAAACCCATACAATAAGGTAAATCTGTATTGAAATAGATCTGCAAAATACATATAAAACAATGTAAATTTGTTTCAAAATATATATATGAATACACATGAAATAACGTAGATTTCTATAAAAATATATATACAAAATACACATAAAATGAAGTAAATACGTATAAAAAAATGCATTCAAAATACACATAAAATAATGTAAATTTGAATGAAAATACATAAACAAATACACTTAAAATAACGTAAATTTGTATAAAAAAATATAAACAAAATACAAATAGAATAATGTAATATCGTATCGAAGTAAATACACAGAATATTAATAAAATAATGTAAATTCGTATGAAAATAAAGAGACAAAATACTCATAAAATAACGCATTTTTTTTATTTATAAAAATATATATACCAAAAAACACATAAAAAATTAAATTTGTATTAAAATAAATATATAAAAAAAACATACAATAAGGTAAATTTGTATTGAAATAGATATGCAAAATACATATAAAACAATGTAAATTTGTTTCAAAATATATATACGAATACACATAAAATAACGTAGATTTCTATAAAAATATATATACAAAATACACATAAAATGAAGTAAATACGTATAAAAAAATGCATACAAAATACACATAAAATAATATAAATTCGTATCAAAATAAATAAACAAAATACCAATAAAAGAATGTGTATTTGTAATACACATATAATTAGTTAAATTTGTATTTTAATACATGTACAAAATACACATAAAATTATGTAAATTTGTATGAAATGAAAACAAATACACATAAAATAACGTACATTTGTATAAAATATATATACAAAATACACATAGAATAATGTAAAACCGTATCAAAATAAGTACACAGAATATCAATAAAATAATTTAAATTTGTATGAAAACAAAGATGCAAAATACCCATAAAATAAAGCATATTAAAAAAAAAAATACATATACAAAAATACACATAGAATAATTAGATTTGTATTAAAATTAATATACAAAATGCACATACAATAAGGTAAATTTGTATTGAAAAAATACGCAAAATACACATAAGACAGTGTAAATTTGTTTCAAAATATATATACGAATACACATAAAATAACGTTGATTTCTATAGGAATATATATACAAAACCCACATGAAATGATGTAAATACGTATAAAAATATATATACAAAATACACATTAAATAATGTAAATTCGCGTCAAAATAAATAAACAAAATATCAATAAAAGAATGAGTATTTGTATGAAAATAGATGTTCAAAGTACACATAAAATAACCTAAATTTGTATCAAACTATATACAAAAATACACAAAAATATTCTAAATTTGTATGAAAATAAATATACAAAATACACATAAAATTAGGTAAATTTGTATAGAAATACATATACAAAAAACACATAAAATAATGTAAATTTGAATGAAAATACATAAACAAATACACTTAAAATAACGTAAATTTGTATAAAAAAATATAAACAAAATACAAATAGAATAATATAAAATCGTATCGAAGTAAATACACAGAATATTAATAAAATAATGTAAATTCGTATGAAAATAAAGAGACAAAATACTCATAAAATAACGCATTTTTTTTATTTATAAAAATATATATACCAAAATACACATAAAAAAAATTAGATTTGTATTAAAATAAATATATAAAAAACACATACAATAAGGTAAATTTGTGTTGAAATAGATATGCAAAAATACATATAGAGCAATGTAAATTTGTTTCAAAATATGTATACGAATACACATAAAATAACGTAGATTTCTATAAAAATATATATACAAAATACACATAAAATGAAGTAAATACGTATAAAAAAATGTATACAAAATACACATAAAATAATGTAAATTCGTATCAAAATAAATAAACAAAATACCAATAAAAAATGTGTATTTGTATAAATATAAATATACAAAATACACATAAAATAACGTAAATTTATATAAAAGTATATACAAAAATACAAAGAAGTATTTAAATTTGAATGAAAATATATTCAAAATACACACAAAATAAGCTAAATTTGAATTGAAATATATATACAAAATACATGAAATAAAGTAAATTTGTATCAAAATATTTATACAAATACACATATAATAACGTAAATTTGTATGAAAATATATAAACAAAATACACATTAAATAATGTAAATATGTATAAAAAAAATACATACAAAATACACATATAATCATGTAATATAAAATAATATAAATTTGTATGAGTAAACGTGTGTGTTGCATATTTTTTCAATACAAATTTACCTTATTATATACGCATTTTGTATATTAATTTTAATACAAATTTAATTATTAGATGTGTATTTTTGTATCTGTATTTTTATAAACATATGCTTTATTTTTTGGGTATTTTGCATCTTTATTTTCATACAAATTTACATTATTTTATTGATATTCTGCTCATTCATTTTGATACGAATTGACATTATTCTATGTGTATTTTGTATATATTTTTCATACAAATTTACGTTATTTTATGTGTATTTGTTTATATATTTTGACACAAATTTACAATATTTTATGGCTATTTTGTATATACATTTCAAATTTACCTAGTTTTATGTGTATTTTGTATATCTATTTTCATACAAACTCAAATTATTTCTATGTATTTTTGTATATATTTTAATACAAATTTTAGTTATGTTATGTGTATTTTGTAAATTTATTTTCATTCAAATATATATTATTTTATTGGTGTTTTGTTGATTTATATTGATACGAATTTACATTATTTTATATGTACTTTGTATATATATTTTTATACGATTTTACATTATTTAATATTTATTTTGAATATATTTTTATACAAATTCATGGTATTTTATGTGCATTTGTATATATATTTTCATATAAATTTACATTATTTTATGTGTATTTTGTACATATATTTTATTACAAATCTACCTTATTTTATGTTTATTTTGTATGTGTATTTTGTATATTTATATTTATCCAAATACACATTCTTTTATTGGTATTTTGTTTATTTATTTTAATTCGAATTTACATTATTTTATATGTATTTTGTATACATTTTTTTATATGTATTTACTTAATTTTATGTGTTTTTTGTATATATATTTTTATAGAAATCTACGTTTTTTTATTTGTATTCGTATATATATTATGAAACAAATTTACATTGTTTTATATGTTTTTTTGCGTATCTCTTTCATTACAAATTTACCTTATTGTATATGCATTTTGTATATTTATTTCAATACAAATTTAAATATTTTATGTGTATTTTTGTATATATATTTTTATAAGAAATGCGCTATTTTATGGGAATTTTGCATCTTTATTTTCATACAAATTTACATTATTTTATTAATATTCGGTGTATTTATTTTGATACGATTTTACATTATTCTATTTGTTTTTTGTATATATTTTTTTATACACATTTACATTATTTAATGTGTATCTTGCATATATATTTTATACAAATTTACGTTATTTTAAGTGTATTTGTTTATATATTTTCATTCAAATTTACATTATTTGATGTATATTTTGTATATGTATTTCAATACAAATTTACCAAATTTTATGTGTATTTTGTATATTTCTTTTCAAACAAATTTATATTATTTTTGTGTATTTTTGTATATAGTTTTATACAAATTTAGGTTATTTTATGTACGCATTTACATTATTTAGTGTGTGTTTTGTATATATATTTTTATGCAAATTTACTTTATTTTATGTGCATTTTTGTACATATATTTTTATAGAAATTTGCGTTATTTGTATATGTTTTCTCATACAAATTTACATTATTTTATTGCTATTTTGTTTATTTATTTTGATACGAATTACATGATTGTATGTGTATTTTGTACATATTTTTTTTACGTATTTACATTACTTAACGTGTATTTTCTTTATATATTTTTAAACAAATCTACGTTATTGTATGTATTTGTATAAATATTTTGACACAGATTTACACTATTTTATGTATTTTGTATGTACATTTCAATTCAAATTTAGCTTATTTTAGCAGTATTTTGTATATACATTTTCATACAAATTTAATTACTTCTGTGTATTTTTGTATATAGTTTTATACAAATTTACGATATTTTATGTGTATTTTGTATAATTATATTTATACAAATACACATTCTTTTACTGGTATTTTGTTTATTTATTTTGATACGATTTTTATGTGGATTTTGTATTCATTTTTTTATACGTATTTACTTCATTTTATGTGTATTTTGTATATATTTTTATAGAAATCAACGTTATTTTATGTATATTCGTATATATATTTTGAAACAAATTTACATTGTTTTATATGTATTTTGCATATCTATTTCAATACAAATTTACCTTATAGTATGTGCATTTTTTATATTTATTTTAATACAAATTTTAATATTTTATGTGTATTTTGGTATATATATATATATATTTTTAAAAATGCGTTATTTTATGGCTATTTTGCATCTTTATTTTCATACAAATTTATATTATTTTATTAATATTCTGTGTATTTATTTTTGATACGATTTCACATTATTCTATTTGTGTTTTGTATATATTTTTTTTATACATATTTACATTATTTAATGTGTATTTTGTATATATATTTGATACAAATTTACGTTATTTTATTTGTATTTAAATACAAATTTAACTAATTATATGTGTATTTTGTATATCTATTTTCTTACAAATTGAAATTTACTTTTGTTTTTTTTGTATATATTTTTATTCAAATTTTCGTAATTTTATGTGTATTTTGTATATTTATTTTCCTATATATATACGTTCTTTTATCGGAATTTTGTTTATTTATTTTGATACGAATAATAATAATTTTATATATATTTTGAATATATATTTTCATAGAAATTTACTCTATATGTTTATACAAAAAAACAAATAAATAATTTAAATTTGTATGAAAATAAATATACAAATACACAGAAAATTAGGTAAATATATTTTGAAATACATATACAAAATACACTTAAAATAATGTAAATTTGAATGAAATTATATAAACAAATACACATAAAATAACGTTAATTTGTATAAAATATATATAAAAAATACACATTAAATAATGAAAATATGTATAAAAAAATATATATACAAAACACAAATAGTATAATATAAAATCGTATCAAAATATATACACAGAATATTAATAAAATAATGTACATTTGTATGAAAACTTAGATGCAAAATACCTATAAAATAACGCATTTTTTATAAAATTATATATACCAAAATACACATAAAATATTTGAATTTGAATTAAAATAAATATACAAAATGCACATACAATAAGGTAAATTTGTATTGAAAAAGATATGTAAAATACATATAAAACAATGTAAATTTGTTTCAAAATATATATACGAATAAACATAAAATAACGTAGATTTCTATAAATAAATAAATATATATATATATATATATATATATATATATATATATATATATATATATATATATATAGATATATATATATATATATATATATATATATATATATATATATATATATATATATATACAAAATACAAATAAAATTAAGTAAATACGAATCAAAAATGTATACAAAATACACATAAAATAATGCAAATTCGTATAAATATAAATAAACAAAACACCAATAAGAGAGTGTGTATTTGTATAAATATAAATATACAAAATGCACATAAAATAACGTAAATTTGTATAAAACTATATACAAAAATACACAGATGTAATTAAATTTGTATGAAAATAGATATACAAAATACACACAAAATAAGCAAAATTTGAGTTGAAATATATATACAAAATACATAAAATAAAGTAAATTCGTTTCAAAATATTTTTAACAAATACACATATAATAACGTAAATTTGTAAAAAAATATATAAACAAAATACACATTAAGTAATGTAAATACGTATAAAAAAATATACATATTTTGTATACAAAATACACATAAAATAACGTTTTAAGTTTCTATAAAAATATATGTACAAAAATACACATAAAATTAGTTTGCATAAAAAAATATATACATTAGATAATGTAAATGAGTAAAAAAATATGTATACAAAATACCTATGAAATAATCTAAATTCGAATCGAGTTAAATTAAGAGATTAACAATAAAATAATGTAATTTTGGATGAAAATATATATAGAAAACACACATAAAATAACCTAAATACAAATATATAAACAAATACAATTAAAATAACGTAAATTTGTATAAAATATATATAAAAAATATACATTAAATAATGTAAATATGTATAAGAAAATATATACAAAACACAAATAGAATAATATAAAATCGTATCAAAATAAATACAGAGAATATTAATAAAATAATGTAAATTTGTATGAAAATTAAGATGCAAAATACCCATCAAATAACGCTTTTTTTTTATAAAAATATATTTACGAAGACACACATAAAATATTTGAATTTGTATTAAAATAAATATACAAAATGGACATACAATAAGGTAAATTTGTATTGAAATAGATATGCAAAATACATATAAAACCATGTAAATTTTTTTCAAAATATATATACGAATACATATAAAATAACGTAGATTTCTATGAAAATAAATATACAAAATACACGTAAAATGAAGTAAATACGTATAAAAAAAGGTACACAAAATACACATAAAATAATGTAAACTCGTATCAAAATGAATAAACAAAATACTAATAAAAGAATGTGTATTGTGTAAATATAAATATACAAAATACAAATAAAATAACGTAAATTTATATAAAACTATATGCAAAAATACACAAAAGTAATTAAATTTGTGTGAAAATAGATATACAAAATACATGTGTATTTTGTATATTTATTTTCATAGAAATTGAAATTATTTTTGTTTATTTTTTTATATATTTTCATACAAATTTTCGTTATTTTATGTGTATTTTGTATAATTATTTTTTCTACAAATATACGTTCTTTTATCTGAATTTTGTTTATTGAATTTGAAACGAATTTACATTATTTTGAATATCTATTTTCATACAAATTAAAATACTTCTGTGTATTTTTGTATATAGTTTTATATAAATTTACGTTATTTTATGTGTATTTTGTATTTTTATATTTATACAAATACATATTCTTTTATTGGTTTTGTATATAGTTTTATATAAATTTACATTATTTTATGTGTATTTTGTATACATTTTTTTATACGTATTTAATTCATTTAATGTGTATTTTGTATATATATTTTTTTAGAAATCTACGTTATTTTATGTGTATTCGTATATATATTTTGAAAGAAATTTACATTGTTTTATATGAATTTTGCATATCTATTTCAATACAAATTTACCTTATTGTATGTGCATTTTGTATATTTATTGTAATACAAATTTAAATATTTTATGTGTATTTTGGTATATATATTTTCATAAAAAATGTGTTGTTTTATGGGTATTTTGCATCTTTATTTTCATCCAAATTTACAGTATTTTATTAATATTCTGTGTATTTATTTTGATATTATTTTACATTATTCTTTTTGTCTTTTGTATATATTTTTTTATACATATTTACATTATTTAATGTGTATCTTGCATATATATTTCATACAAATTTATTATCTATTATCTACTTTCATACAAATACACATTCTTTTCATGATATTTTGTTTATTTATTTTGACACGAATTTACATTATTTGATATGTATTTTGTATATATATTTTTATACGTATTTACATAATTTCATATGTATTTTGTATATATATTTCTATAGAAATCTACTTTATTTTATGTGTATTTTGAAACAAATTTAAATTGTTTTATATGTATTTTTTAATATCTCTTTCAATACAAATTTACCTTACTGTATATGCATTTCTATAGATATGCAAAAAACATATAAAACAATGTAAATTTTTTAAGAAATATATATACGAATACACAGAATAACGTAATTTTTATAAAAATATATATACAAAATACACATAAAATTAAGTAAATACGTATTAAAAAATGTATACAAAATACACATCTAAATTTGTATGAAAATATTTATACAAGTACACATAAAATAACATGAATTTGTATAAAATTATTATCTAAATATATACGAATACACACAAGAAAATAACGTAAATTTTAATGAAAATGTATATTCAAAAAACACATAAAATAATTTAAATACGTAGAAAAGTATATATAGAAAACACATAAAATAATGTAAATTCGTATCAAAATAAATAGACAAAATTCCAATAAAAGAATGTATATTTGTAGGAAAATATATATACAAAATATAAATAAAATAACTAAAATTTGTATAAAAATATATACAAAAATACACAAAAAATAAGTTAAATTAGTTTGAAAATAGATATGCAAAATACACATAAAATTAGGCAAATTTATATTGAAATAATTATACAAAATACACATAAAATAATGTAAATTTGTATGCAAATATATAAAGAAATATACAGAAAATAACGTAAATTTGGATAAAATATATATACAAAATAAACATTAAATAATGTAAATATGTATAAATATATTTACAAAATACTCATGGAATAATGTTAACTCGTATGAAAATAAATCAACAGATATCAATAAAATAATGTAAATGTAATAAAAATAAATAAACAAAAATACACATGAAATAGCAAAATCTGTATTAAAATAAATATAAAAAATGCACTTACAATAAAGTAAATTTATATTAAAATAGATATGCAAAATACACATAAATAATGTAAATTTGTATCAAAAGATATATACGAATACACATAAAATAGACTAAATTTCTATGAAAATATGCATACAAAATACATATATAATGATGTAAATAAGTATAAACATATATATACCAAATACCCCTAAAATAATGTAAATTCGTATCAAAATAAATAAACAAAATTCCGATAAAAGAACGTATATTTGTTGGAAAATAAATATACAAAATACACATAAAATAGCTAAAATTTGTATAAAAATATATACAAAAAAAACACAAAAATAATTTCAATAATGACAATATATACAAAATAAAATAATATTAGTTAAATTGTATTTAAATACATATACAAAATACACATAAAATAATGTAAATTTGTATGAAATGAAAACAAATATAAAATAACGTACATTTGAAATAAAATAACTCATATTTAAAAAATATATAGAATATACAAAACAAATACACAGTATCAGTAAAATAATGTAAATTTGTATGAAAATAAAGATGCAAAATTCCCATAAAATAAAGCATATTTTTATAAAATTACATATACAAAAATACACATAGAATAATTAAATTTGTATTAAAATTAATATACAAAATGCACACATAAAATAACGTAAATTTGAATAAAATATATAAACAAAATAAACATTAAATAATGTAAATACATAGAAAAATATATATACAAAATACACATGAAATGATGTAAATACGTATAAAAATCCTATACAAAATACACATTAAATAATGTAAATTCGCTTCAAAATAAATAAACAAAATATCGATAAAAGAATGTGTATTTATATGAAAATAGATTTACAAAATTCACATAAAATAACCTAAATTTGTATAAAGATATATACAAAAATACACAAAAATAATTTAAGCTTGTATGAAAATAAATATACAAAATACACATAAAATTAGGTAAATTTGTGTTGAAATACGTATACAAAATACATATAAAATAATGTAAATTTGAATGAAAATACATAAACAAATACACTTAAAATAACGTAAATTTGTATAAAATATATATACAAAATACAAACTAAATAATGTAAATATATATAAAAAATATATATAGAAAACACAAATAGAATATTGTAAAATCGTATCAAAATAAATACACAGAATATTAAGAAAATAATGTAAATTTGTATGAAAATAAAGAAGAAAAGTACCCATAAAATAACGCATTTTCTTATAAAAATATATATACCAAAATACACATAATTTTTTTTAATTTGTATTAAAATAATTATAGAAAATACACATACACTAATTTAAATTTGTATTGAAATAGATATGCAAAATACATATAAAACAATGTAAATTTGTTTCAAAATATATATACGAATACACATAAAATAACGTAGATTTCTATGAAAATATATATACAAAATACTCATAAAATGAAGTAAAAACGTATAAAAAAATGTATACAAAATACACATAAAATAATGTAAATTCGTATCAAAATGAATAAACAAAATACCAATAAAAGAATGTGTATTTGTATAAATATAGATATAAAAAATACGCATAAAATAACGTAAATTTATATAATACTATATACAAAAATACACAGAAATAATTAAATTAGTATGGAAATAGATATATAAAATACACACAAAATAAGATAAATTTAAATTGAAATATATATACAAAATACATAAAATAAAGCAAATTTGTATGAAAATATTTATACAAATACACATGTAATAACGTAAATTTGCTTAAAAATATATAAACAAAATACACATTAAATAATGTAAATACGTATAAAAAATATATACAAAATACACATATAATCATGTAATTCGTATGAAAATAAATAAACATAATACCAATAAAATAATGTAAATTTGTATGAGAAGACATATACAAAATACACATAAAATAACGTAGATTTCTAAAAAAAATATATGTATAGAAAAGCACATAAAATAAATTTGAATAAAAATATATTTACAAAACACACATTAGATAATGTAAATGAGTATAAAAAATATTTATACAAAATACCTATGAAATAATCTAAATTCGTATCGAATTAAACTAAGAAAATACCAAAAAAATATTGTAATTTTGAATGAAAATATATATAGAAAATAAATATAAAATAACCTAAATACAATTACAAATATACACATAAAATAATTTTAAATTTAATGAAATAAATATACAAAATAAACATAAAAAAAGTTAAATTAATAATGAAATAAATGTAAAAATACACATAAAATAATATAAATTTGTATGAAAATATATACAAATAAACATAAAATAACTTGAATTTGTATAAAATTTGTATCAAAATATATACGAATACACACAATAAAATAACGTAAATTTTTATGAAAATGTATATACAAAATGCACATAAAATAATTTAAATACGTAGAATATTATATATACAAAATACACATAAAATAATGTAAATTCGTATCAAAATAAATGAACAAAATTCCAATAAAAGAATGTATATTTGTAGGAAAATATATATACAAAATACATATAAAAGAACTAAAATTTGTATGAAAATATATACAAAAATACACAAAAATAAATTAAATTTGTTTGAAAATAGATATGCAAAATACACATAAAATTAGGAAAATTTGTATTGAAATACATATACAAAATACTCTTAAATAAAGTAAATTTGTTTGAAGATATATAAACAAATACATATAAAATAACGTAAATTTGAATAAAATATATAAACAAAATAAACATTAAATAATGTAAATATGTATAACAAAAATAAATACAGAATACACAAAAATAGATATGCAAAATACATATAAACAATGTAAATTTGTTTCAAAATATATATACGAATACACATGAAATAAGGTAGATTTCTATAAAAATATATATACAAAATACACATAAAATTAAGTAAATACGTATAAAAAAATGTATACAAAATACACATAAAATAATGTAAATTCGTATCAAAATAAATAAACAAAATACCAATAAAAGAATGTGGGTTTGTATAAATATAAATATACAAAATACACATTAAATAATGTAAATTTGTTTAAAACTATACAAACTACACATGAAATGATGTAAATACGTATAAATATATATATACAAAATACACATTAAATAATGTAGATTCGCGTCAAAAAAAATAAACAAAATATCAATAAAAGAATGTGTATTTGTATGAAAATAGATATACAAAATACACATAAAATAACCTAAATTTGTATCAAACTATATACAAAAATACACAAAAATATTTTAAATTTGTATGAAAATAAATATACAAAATACACAAAAAATTTGGTAAATTTGTATTGAAATACATATACAAAATACACATAAAATAATGTAAATTTGAATGAAAATACATAAACAAATACACTTAAAATAACGTAAATTTGTATAAAAAAATATGTACAAAACACAAATAGAATAATGTAAAATCGTATCAAAATAAATACACAGAATATTAATAAAATAATTTAAATTTGTATGAAAGTAAAGAAGCAAAATACCCATAAAATAACGCATTTTTTTTATTTATAAAAATATATATACCAAAATACACATAAAAAATTAAATTTGTATTAAAATAAATATACAAAAAACTCATACGATAAGGTAAATTTGTATTGAAATACATATGCAAAATACATATAAAACTATGTAAATTTGTTTCAAAATATATATACGAATACATATAAAATAATGTAGATTTCTATAAAAATATATATACAAAATACACATAAAATTAAGTAAATACGTATAAAAAAATGTATACAAAATACACATAAAATAATGTAAATTCATATCAAAATAAATAAACAAAATACCAATAAAAGAATGTGTATTTGTATAAATATAAATATACAAAATACACATAAAATAACGTAAATTTATATAAAACTATATACAAAAATACACAGAAATATTTAAATTTGTATGAAAATAGATATACAAAATACACACAAAATATGCTAAATTTGAATTGAAATATATATACAAAATACATGAAATAAAGTAAATTTGTATCAAAATATTTATACAAATACACATATAATAACGTAAATTTGTATGAAAATATATAAAGAAAATACTCATTAAATAATGTAGATACGTATAAAAAAATATGTACAAAATACATATATAATCATGTAATTCGTATCAAAATAAATAAACAAAATACCAATAAAATAATATAAATTTGTATGAGTAAACGTGTATGTTGCATATTTTTTCAATACAAATTTACCTTATTATATACGCATTTTGTATATTAATTTTAATACAAATTTAATTATTCGATGTGTATTTTTGTATCAGTATTTTTATAAACATATGCTTTATTTTATGGGTATTTTGCATCTTTATTTTCATACAAATTTACATTATTTTATTGATATTCTGCTCATTCATTTTGATACGAATTGACATTATTCTATGTGTATTTTGTATATATTTTTCTTACGAATTTACGTTATTTTATGTGTATTGCTTTATATATTTTGACACAAATTTACAATATTTTATGGGTATTTTGTATATACATTTCAAAAGAAATTTACCTAGTTTTATGTGTATTTTGTATATCTATTTTCATACAAACTCAAATTATTTCTAAGTATTTTTGTATATATTTTAATACAAATTTTAGGTATGTTATTTGTATTTTGTAAATTTATTTTCATTCAAATATATACTATTTTATTGGTGTTTTGTTGATTTATATTGATACGAATTTACATTATTTTATATGTACTTTGTAAATATATTTTTATACGCATTTACATTATTTAATATTTATTTTGAATATATATTTTTATACAAATTCATGGTATTTTATGTGTATTTGTATATATATTTTTATATAAATTTACATTATCTTATGTGTATTTTGTACATATATTTTATTACAAATCTACCTTATTTTATGTTTATTTTGTATGTGTATTTTGTATATTTATATTTATCCAAATACACATTCTTTTATTGGTATTTTGTTTATTTATTTTAATTCGAATTTACATTATTTTATGTGTATTTTGTATACATTTTTTTATACGTATTTACTTAATTTTATGTGTATTTTGTATATATATTTTTATAGAAATCTACGTAATTTTATTTGTATTCGTATATATATTTTGAAACAAATTTACATTGTTGTATATGTATTTTTGCATATCTCTTTCAATACAAATTTACCTTATTGTATGTGCATTTTGTATATTTATTTCAATACAAATTTAAATATTTTATGTGTATTTTGGTATATATATTTTTATAAGAAATGCGCTATTTTATGGGAATTTTGCATCTTTATTTTCATACAATTTTACATTATTTTATTAATATTCGGTGTATTTATTTTGATGCGATTTTACATTACTCTTTGTTTTTTGTATATACTTTTTTTTTCATATTTACATTATTTAATGTGTATCTTACATATATATTTAATACAAATTTATTATCTATTATCTATTTTCATACAAATACACATTCTTTTCATGATATTTTGTTTATTTATTTTGACACGAATTTACATTATTTAATATGTCTTTTGTATATATATTTTTATACGTATTTACATAATTTCATATGTATTTTGTATATATATTTCTATAGAAATCTACTTTATTTTATGTGTATTCGTATATATATTTTGAAAGAAATTTACATTGTTTTATATGTATTTTTGAATATCTCTTTCAATACAAATTTACCTTACTGTATATGCATTTTGTATATTTATTTCAAAACAAATTTAAATATTTTATGTGTATTTTGGTATATATATTTTTTTTAAAAATGCGATATTTTTTGGGAATTTTGCATTTTTATTTTCATACAAATTTACATTATTTTATTGATATTCTGTGTATTTATTTTGATACGATTTTACTTAATTTTATTTGTTTTTTCTATATATTTTTTTTATACACATTTACATTATTTAATGTGTATCTTGCATATATATTTTATACAAATTTACGTTATTTTAAGTGTATTTGTTTATATATTTTCATTCAAATTTACATTATTTGATGTGTATTTTGTATATGTATTTCAATACAAATTTACCTAATTTTATGTGTATTTTGTATATTTCTTTTCATACAAATTTAAATTATTTTTGTGTATTTTTGTATATAGTTTTATACAAATTTAGGTTGTTTTATGTACGCATTTACATTATTTAATATGTGTTTTGTATATATATTTTTATGCAAATTTACTTTATTTTATGTGCATTTTGTACATATATTTTTTTAGAAATTTGCGTTATTTGTATATGTTTTCTCCTACAAATTTACATTATTTTATTGCTATTTTGTTCATTTATTTTGATACGAATTACATGATTATATGTGTATTTTGTACATATGTTTTATACGTATTTACATTACTTAATGTGTATTTTGTTTATATATTTTTAAACAAATCTACGTTATTATATGTATTTGTATAAATATTTTGATACAAATTTACATTATTTTATGTATTTTGAATATACATTTCAATTCAAATTTAGCTTATTTTAGCTGTATTTTGTATATCTATTTTCATACAAATTTAATTACTTCTGTGTATTTTTGTATATAGTTTTATACAAATTTACGATATTTTATGAGTGTTTTGTATATTTATATTTATACAAATACACATTCTTTTATTGGTATTTTGTTTATTTATTTTGATACGATTTTACATTATTTTATGTGTATTTTGTATTCATTTTTTTTATACGTATTTACTTCATTTTATGTGTATTTTGTATATATTTTTATAGAAATCTACGTTATTTTATGTGTATTCGTATATATATTTTGAAACAAATTTACATTGTTTTATATGTATTTTGCATATCTATTTCAATACAAATTTACCTTATTGTATGTGCATTTTTTATATTTATTTTAATACAAATTTTAATATTTTATGTGTATTTTGGTATATATTTTTATAAAAAATGCGTTATTTTATAGCTATTTTGCATCTTTATTTTCATACAAATTTACATTATTTTATTAATATTCTGTGTATTTATTTTTGATACGATTTTGTTTATTTTTTATATTTATTTCATTCAATTTTATATTATTTTATGTGTATATTTGTAATAGTATTTAGGTTATTTTATGTGAATTTTCTATATATATTTTCATCCAAAATTACATTATTTTATTGGTATTTTCTTAATTTAATTCGATACGAATTTAGATTATTTCATAGGTATTTTGAATACATATTTTTTTACTCATTTACATTATCTAATGTGTGTTTTGTATATATATTTTTATGCAAATTTACTTTATTTTATGTGCATTTTTGTACATATATTTTTATAGAAATTTGCGTTATTTTATGTGTATTTTGTATATGTTTTCTCACACAAATTTACATTATTTTATTGGTATTTTGTTTATTTATTTTGATACGAATTACATGATTATATGTGTATTTTGTACATATTTTTTTATACGTATTTACATTTTTTAATGTGTATTTTGTTTATATATTTAAAAAAAAAATTATGTTATTATATGTGTATTTGTATAAATATTTTGATACAAATTTACATTATTCTATGTATTTTGTATATATATTTCAATTCAAATTTAGCTTACTTTTTATAAAATATATATACAAAATACACATAGAATAATGTAAAATTGTATCAAAATAAATACACAGAATGTCAATAAAATAATGTAAATTTGTATGAAAATAAAGATGCAAAATACCCATAAAATAAAGCATATTTTTATAAAAATACATATACAAAAATACACAAAGAATATTTAAATATGTTTCAAAATTAATATACAAAATGAACAAACAATATGGTAAATTTGTATTGAAATAGATATGCAAAACACACATAAAACAAGGTAAATTTATTTCAAAATATATATACGAATACACATAAAAAAACGTAATTTTCTATAAAAATATATATAAAAAATACATACAAAAATACACAAAAATAATTTAAATTTGTATGAAAATAAATATACAAAATACACATAAAATTAGGTAAATTTGTATTAAAATACATATACAAAATACACATAAAATAATGTAAATTTGAATGAAAATATATAAACAAATACACTTTAAATAACGTAAATTTGTATAAAATACATATACAAAATACACCTTAAATAATGCAAATATGAATGAAAAAAATATATACAAAATACAAATAGTATAGGATAAAATCGTATCAAAATGTATACACAGAATGTTAATAAAATAATGTAAAACTGTATTAAAATAAAGATGCAAAATACCCATAAAATAAGGAATTTTTTAGAAAAAATATATATATATATATATATATATATATATATATATATATATATATATATATATATATATATATATATATATATATATATATATATATATATATATATATATATATATATATATATATATATATATATATATAAATATATATATATATATATATATATATATATATATATATATATATATACACATAAAATATTTAAATTTGTATTAAAATAAATATACAAAATGCACATTCATTAAGGTAAATTTGTATTGAAATAGATATGCAAAATACATATAAAACTATGTAAATTTGTTTAAAAATATATATACGAATACACAAAATAACGTAGATTTCTATAAAAATATATATAAAAAATACACATAAAATTAAGTAAATACGTATAAAAAAATGTATACAAAATACACATCTAAATTTGTATGAAAATATTTATACAAATACACATAAAATAACATGAATTTGTATAAAATTTGTATCAAAATATATACGAATACACACAAGAAAATAACGTAAATTTTTATGAAAATATATAAACAAAATACACATAAAATAATTTAAATACGTAGAAAAGTATATATTCAAAATACACATAAAATAATGTAAATTCGTATCAAAATAAATAGACAAAATTCCAATAAAAGAATGTATATTTGTAGGAAAATATATATACAAAATACAAATAAAATATCTAAAATTTGTATAAAAATATATACAAAAATACACAAAAATAGTATAACTTATTTTGAAAATAGATATGCAAAATACACATAAAATTAGGCAAATTTTTATTAAAATACATATACAAAATACACATAAAATAATGTAAATTTGTTTGAAAATATATAAAGAAATACACATAAAACAACGTAAATTTGGATAAAATATAGTATACAAAATATACATTAAATAATGTAAATATGTATAAAAAATATATACAAAATACACATTTACGTATAAAAAATATGTACAAAATACACATATAATCATGTAATTCGTATCAAACTAAATAAACAAAATAGCAATAAAATAATGTAAATTTGTATGAGAAAACATATACAAATACATATAAAATAACGCAAATTTTTATAAAAATATATGTACAAAAATGCACGTAAAATAAAGTAAATTTGCATAAAAATATATATACAAAACACACATTAAATAATGTAAATGCGTATATAAAATAACCTAAATTTGTATAAAACTCTATACAAAAATACACAAAAATAATTTAAATTTGTATGAAAAGAAATATACAAAATACACATAAAATGTAAATTTGAATGAAAATATATAAACAAATACACATAAAATAACGTAAATTTGTATGAAATATATATTCAAAATACACATTAAATAATGTAAATATGTATAAAAAAATATATACAAAACACAAATAGAATAATGTAAAATCGTATCAAAATATATACACAGAATATTAATAAAATAATGTAAATTTGTATGAAAATTAAGATGCAAAATACCTATAAAATAACGCATTTTTTATAAAATTATAGATACCAAAATACACATAAAATATTTGAATTTGTATTAAAATAAATATACAAAATGCACATACAATAAGGTAAATTTGTATTGAAATAGATATGCAAAATACATATAAAATAGTGTAAATTTGTTTCAAAATATATATACGAATACACATAAAATAACGTAGATTTCTATAAAAATATATACAAAATACACATAAAATGAAGTAAATTTATTTATTTTGATACGAATTACATGATTATATATGTATTTTGTACATATTTTTTTATACGTAATTACATTATTTAATGTATATTATTTTATATATTTTTATACAAATTTCCGTTATTATATGTGTATTTGTATAAATATTTCGATACAAATTTGCTTTATTTTATGTATATTGTATATATATTTCAATTCAAATTTAGTATTATTTTGTGTGTATTTTATATATCTATTTCCATACAAATTTAATTATTTCTGTGGTTTTCTATATAGTATTAAAATAATTTACGTTATTTTATTCGTATTTTTTTTTATATTTTACAAATACACATTCTTTTATTGGTATTTTTTTTTTTTTGATACGAATTTACATTATTTTAGGTGTATTTTGTATACATTTTTTTATACGTATTTACTTCATTTTATGTGTATTTTGTATATATATTTTAATAGAAATATACGTTATTTTATGTGTATTCGTATATATATTTTGAAACAAATTTACATTTTTTTATATGTATTTTGCATATATATTTCAATACAAATTTAAATTAGTGTATGTGTATTTGTATAATTATTTTAATACAAATTAAAAAAATTTATATGTATTTTGGTATATATATTTTTATAAGAAAATGCGTTATTTTATGGGTATTTCTCTTCTTAATTTTCATACAAATTTACATTATTTTATTAATATTCTGTGTATTTATTTTGATTCGATATTACAATATTCTATTTGTGTTTTCTCTATATTTTTTTTATACATATTTACATTATTTATTTTGTATTGTGTATATATATATTTTATACAAATTTACGTTATTTTAAGTGTATTTGTTTATGTATTTTCATTCAAATTTACATTATTTTATGTGTATTTTGTATACGTATTTCAACACAAATTTACCTAATTTTATGTATGTTTTGTATATTTATTTTCATACAAGTTTAAATTATTTTTGTGTATTTTTGTATATATTTTTATACAAATTTAGGTTATTTTATGTGTATTTTGTATATCTTTTTTCATACTTATACACATTCTTTTATCGATATTTTGTTTATTTATTTTGACGCGAATTTACATTATTTAATGTGTATTTTGTATATATATTTTTATACGTATTTACATCATTTCATGTGTATTTTGTATATATATTTCTATAGAAATCTACGTTATTTTATGTGTGTTCGTATATATATTTTGAAACAAATTTACACTGTTTTATGTGTATTTTGCATATTTTTTCAATACAAATTTTCCTTATTGTATGTGCATTTTGTATATTAATTTTAATACAAATTTAATTATTCTATGTGTATTTTTGTATATGTAATTTTATAAAAATATGCTTTATTTTATGGGTATTTTGCATCTTTATTTTCATACAAATTTACATTATTTTATTGATATTCTGTGTATTTATTTTGATACTATTTTACATTATTCTATGTGTATTTTGTATATATATTTTATACAAATGTACGTTATTTTATGTGTATTTGTTCTCATTTCATACAAATTAACATTATTTTATGTGTATTTTGTACATGTATTTAAATACAAATTTAACTAATAATATGTGTATTTTGTATATCTATTTTCATACAAATGGAAATTATTTTTGTTTTTTGTTTTTTTATATATATTTTAATACAAATTTTCGCTATTTTATGTGTATTTTGTATATTTATTTTCCAACAAATATACGATCTTTTATCGGAATTTTGTTTATTTATTTTGATACGAATTTACATTATTTTAGGGGTATTTGGTATATATATTTTTATACTTATTTACATCATTATATATGTATTTTGTATGCATATTTTCATAGAAATTTACTCTATTTTATGTGTATTCGTATATATCTTTTTATACAAATTTACATTATTTATGTGTATTTTGCATATCTATTTTAATATAAATTTACTTTATTGTATGTGCATTTTTTATATTTATTTTAATACAAATTTAATTATTTTATGTGTATTTTTGTATATTTATTTTTATTACATTTACATTATTTTATTGATATTCTGTTTATTTATTTTAATACGAGTTAACATTATTCTATGTGTATTTTGTATATATATTTTTTTATACATATTTACATTATTTAATGTTTATTCTGTATATATATTTTATCCAAATTTACGTTATTTTATGTGTATTTCTTTATATATTTTCATACAAATTTACATTATTTTATGTGTATTTTGTATATGTATTTCAATACAAATTTGCCTAATTTTATGTGTATTTTGCATATCTATTTTCAAACTAATTTAACTTATTTTTGTGGATTTTTGTATATATTTTTATACATATTTTAGTTATTTTATTTGTATTTTGTATATATATTTTCCTACAAATATACATTCTTTTTTATAGGAGTTTTGTCTATTTATTTTGATACGAATTTACATTATTTTATGTGTGTTTTGTATATATACTTTTGTACGTATTTAAATTATTTTATGTGTATTTTGTATATACATTTTCATAAAAATTTACGTTATTTTCTTGTGTGTAGTCGAATATATTTTAATACACATTTAATACAAATTCATGTTATTTTATGTGTATTTGTATAAATATTTTCATACAAATTTAGATGTGTATTTTGTATATATATTTTTATAGAAATCTACGTTATTTTGTGTATTCGTATATATATTTTTAAACAAATTTACATAGTTTTATATGTATTTTGCATATCTATTTCAATACAAATTTACCTTAATGAATGTGCATTTAGTATATTTATTTTAATAAAAATTTAAATATTTTATGTGTATTTTGGTATATATATATTTTCTAAAAAATGAGTTATTTTATGGATATTTTGCATCTTTATTTTCATACAATTTTACATTATTTTATTAATATTCTGTGTATTTATTTAGATACGATTTTACCCTATTCTCTTTGTGTTTTGTATATATTTTTTTCATTCATATTTGCATTATTTAATGTGTATTTTCAATATATATTTTATACAAATTTACGTTATTTAAAGTGAATTTGTTTATACATTTTCATTCAAATTTACATTATTTTATGTGTTTTTTGTATATGTATTTCAATACAAATTTACCTAATTTTATGTGTATTTTGTATATTTATTTTCATACAAATTTAAATTATTTTTGTGTATTTTTGTATGTATTTTTTATATATATTTTTATAGAAAATTACGTTTTTTGATGTGTATTCGGATATATATTTTGAAATAAATTTACCTTGTTTTATGTGTGTTTTGCATATCTAATTCAATACATATTTACCATATTGTTTGTTCATTTTGTATATTAATTTTAATACAAATTTAATTATTCTATGTGTATTTTTGTATATGTATTTTTATAAAAATATGCTTTATTTTATGGGTATTTTGCATGTTTTACATTATTCCATGTGTATTTTGTATATATATTTTATAAAAATGTACGCTAAATTTTAATTGAAATATATATAAAAAATACATAAAATAATGTAAATTTGTATCAAAATATTTATACAAATACACATATAATAACGTAATTTTTTTAGAAAATATATGAACAAAATACACATTAAAAAATGTAAATACGTTTAAAAATATATATACAAAATACACATATAATCATGTAATTCGTATCAAAATAAATTAACAACATACCAATAAAATAATGTAAATTTGTGTGAGAAAACATATTCAAAATACACATAAAATAACGCAAATTTCTATAAAAATATATGTACAAAAATGCACATAAAATAAAGTAAATTTGCATAAAAATATATATACAAAACACACATGTATACAAAATATGTATACAAAATACCTATGAAATAATCTAAATTCGTATCGAGTTAAATTAAGAAAATACCAATAAAATAATGTAATTTTGGATGAAAATATATATAGAAAATACATATAAAATAACCTAAATACAAATACAAATATACTCATAAAATAATTTAAAATTAAATGAAAAAAATATAAAAAATAAACATAAAATAAGGTAAATTTGTAATGAAATATATATAAAAATATACATAAAATAAAATAAATTTGTATGAAAATATATATAAAAATACACATAAAATAACATGAATTTGTATAAAATTTGTATCAAAATATATACGAATACACACAATAAAATAACGTAATTTTTTATGAAAATATATATACAAAATACACATAAAATAATGTAAATACGTAGAAAAATATATATACAAAATACACATAAAATAATGTAAATATGTAAGGAAAATATATTCAAAATACACCTAGAATAATGTAAAATTGTATCAATATAAATGTTCAGAATATCAATAAAGTGATGTAAAAATGAAAACAAAAATGTAAAATACCCATAAAATTACTCATTTAAAAAAAATATATATACAAAAATACACATCAAATAATTAAATTTGTATTAAAATAAATATACAAAATACACATACAATAAGATAAATTTTTATTGAAATAGATATGCTAAATACACATAAAATAATATAAATTTGTATCAAAACATATACGAATACACAAAATAAAATAATGTAAATACGTAGAAAAATACATATTTAAAATACACATAAAATAATGTAAATACGTAGAAAAATACATATTTAAAATACACATAAAATAATGTACGCTCGTATCAAAATGAATAAACAAAATTCCAATAAAAGAATGTATATTTGTAGGAAAATATATATACAAAATACAAATAAAATAGCTAAAATTTATATAAAAATATATACAAAAATACACAAAAATAATATAATTTTTTTTGAAAATAGGTATGCAAACTACACATAAAATTAGGAAAATTTTAATTGAAATACATATACAAAATACACATTAAATAATGTAATATAAAATATATAAAATATATAAAATATATAAACAAATACATATAAAATAACGTACAATTGCATTAAATATATATACAAAATATATATTAAATTATGTAAATATGTATAAAAAAAGATATACAAAATACACATAGAATAATGTAAAATTGTTTAAAAAAAAATAAACAGAATATAAATAAAATAATGTAAATTTGTATGAAAATAAAGATGCAAAATACCCATAAAATACAGCATATTTTTATAAAAATACATATACAAAAATACACATAGCACAATTAAATTTGTATTAAAATTAATATACAAAATGCATATACAATAAGGTAAATTTGTATTGAAAAAATATGCAAAATACACATAAAACAGTGTAAATTTCTTTCAAAATCTATATACGAATATATATATATATATATATATATATATATATATATATATATATATATATATATATATATATATATATATATATATATATATATATATATATATATATATATATATATATATATATATATATATATATATATATATATATATATATATATATATATATATATATATATATATATATATATATATATATATATATATATATATATATATATATATATATATATATATATATATATATATATATATATATATATATATATATATATATATATATATATATATATATATATATTAATTTGTATGAAAATAAATATACAAAATACACATAAAACTAGGTAAATTTGTATTGAAATACATTTACAAAATACACAAAATAATGTAAATTTGAATGAAAATATATAAACAAATACACTTAAAATAACGCAAATTTGTAAAAAATATATATACAAATACGCATTAAATAATGTAAATATGTATAGAAAAAATATATACAAAACACAAATAGAATAATATAAAATCGTATCAAAATAAATACGAGGAATATTAATAAAATAATGTAAATTTGTATGAAAATTAATATGCAAAATACCCATAAAATAACGCATTTTTTATAAAAATATATATACCAATACACACATAAAATATTTGAATTTCTATTAAAAGATATATACAAAATGCACATACAAAGATGCAAAATACCCATATAATAACGCATAATTGCATAAAAATATATTTACAAAAAATACACTTGAAATAATTAAATTTGTTTTGAAATAAATATACAAAATGCACCTACAATAAAGTAAATTTGTATTGAAATAGATATGCAAAATACACATCAATAATGTAAATTTGTATCAAAATATATATACGAATACATAAAATAGAGTAAATTTCTATGAAAATATACATACAAAATACATATAAAATGATGTAAATAGTATAAAAATATATATACCAAATACAAGATAATGTAAATTCGTATCATAATAAATAAACAAAACTCCGATTAAAGAACGTATATTTGGAGGAAAATAAATATACAAAATACACATAAAATAAGGAAAATTTGTATAAAAATATATACAAAAATACACAAAATTAATTTCAATTTTTATGAAAATAGATATACAAAATACACATATAATAAGTAAATTTTGTATTTAAATACATGTAAAAAATGCACATAAAATAATGTAAATTTCTATGAAATTAAAACAAATTCACATAAAATAACGTACATTTGCATAAAATATATATACAAAATATACATAGAATAATGTAAAATCGTATCAAAATAAATACACAAAATATCAATAAAATAATGTAAATTTGTATGAAAATAAAGATGCAAAATTCCCATAAAATAAAGCATATTTTTATAAAATTACATATACAAAAATACAAATAGAATAATTAAATTTGTATTAAAATTAATATACAAAATGCACATACAATAAGGTAAATTGGTATTGAAAGAATATGCAAAATACACATAAAACAATGTATATTTGTTTCAAAATATATATACGAATACATATAAAATAACGTAGATTTCTATAGAAATATATGTACAAAAAATAGATGAAATGACGTAAATACGTATAAAAATATATATACACAATACACATTAAATAATGTAAATTCGTGTCAAAATAAATAAACAAAATATCAATAAAAGAATGTGTATTTGTATGAAAATAGATATACAAAATATACATTAAATATTGTAAATTTGTATAAAACTCTATACAAAAATACACAAAAAATAATTTAAAATTGTATGAAAATTAATATACAAAATACACATAAAACTAGGTAAATTTGTATTGAAATACATATGCAGAATACACACAAAATAATGTAAATTTGAATGAAAATATATAAACAAATACACTTAAAATAACGTAAATTTGGATGAAATATATATACAAAATACACATTAAATAATGTAAATATGTATAAAAAAATATATACAAAAGATAAATAGATTAATGTAAAATAATATCAAAATAAATACACAGAATATTAATAAAATAATGTAAATTTGTATGAAAATAAAGATGCAAAATACCCATAAAACAACGCATTTTTTTATGAAAATATATATACCAAAATACACATAAAATATTTAAAATTGTATTACAATAAATATACAAAATGCACATACAATAAGGTAAATTTGTATTGAAATAGATATGCAAAATACATATAAAACAATGTAAATTTCTTTTAAAATATATTTACGAATACACATAAAATAACGTAGATTTCTATAAAAATATATATACAAAATACACATAAAATGAAGTAAATACGTATAAGAAAATGTATACAAAATACACATAAAATAATGTAAATTCGTATTAAAATAAATAAACAAAATGCCAATAAAAGAATGTGTACTTGTATAAATATAAATATAAAAAATACACATCAAATAACGTAAAATAGTATAAAACTATATACAAAAATAAACAAAAATAATTAAATTTGTATGAAAATAGATATCATAAAATAATGTAAATTTGTATGAAAATATATAAACAAATACACATAAAATAACGTAAATTTGGATAAAATATATATACAAAATATACATTAAATATTTTAAATATGTATAAAAATATATATACAAAATACTCATAAAATAATGTTAAATCGTATCAAAATAAATAAACAGAATATCAATAAAATAATGTAAATTTGTATGAAAATAAAGATGCAAAATACCCATATAATAACGCATATTTGTGTAAAAATATATATACTAAAATACATATAAAAAATTAAATTTGTATTAAAATAAATATACAAAATGCACATACAATAAAGTAAATTTGTATTGAAATAGATATGCAAAATACACATCAATAATGTAAATTTGGATATAAATATATATACGAATACTCATAAAATAGAGTAAATTTCTTTGAAGATATACATACAAAATACATATAAAATGATGTAAATAAGTATAAAAATATATATACCAAATATACCTGAAATAATGTAAATGCGTATGAAAATAAATAAACAAAATTCCGATGAAAGAACGTATATTTGTAGGAAAATAAATATACAAAATACACATAGAGTCACGAAAATTTATATAAAAATATATACAAAAATACACAAAAGTAATTTTAATTTGTATGAAAATAGATATACAAAATACACATATAATTAATTAAATTTGTATTTACATACATGTACAAAATTCACATAAAATAATGTAAATGTGTATAAAATGAAAACAAATACACATAAAGTAGCGTACATTTGTATAAAATATATATATATATATATATATATATATATATATATATATATATATATATATATATATATATATATATATATATATATATATATTTATATATATATATATATATATATATATATATATATATATATATATATATATATATATATATATATATATATATATATATATATATATATATATATATATATATATATATGTTAAATATATATATATATATATATCAACATATACACATAGAATAATGTTAAATCGAATCAAAATAAACACACAGAATATCAATAAAATAATATAAATTTGTATGAAAATAAAGATGCAAAATACCCATAAGATAAAGCACATTTTAATAAAAATACATATACAAAAAAACACATAGAATAATTAAATTTGTATCAAAATTAATATTTAAAATGCACATACAATAAGGAAAATTTGTATTGAAAAAATATGCAAAATACACATAAAACAGTGTAAATTTATTTCATAATATATATACGAATACACATATAATAACGTAGATTTCTATAGAAATATATATACAAAATACACATGAAATGATGTAAATACGTATAAAAATATATATACAAAATACACATTAAAAAATGTAAATTCGCGTCAAAATAAATAAACAAAATATCAATAAAAGAATGTGTATTTGTATGAAAATAGCTATACAAAATACACATGAAATAACCTAAATTTGTATAAAACTATATACAATAATACACAAAAATAATTTTAATTTGTTTGAAAATAAATATACAAAATACACATAAAATTAGGTAAATTTGTATTTAAATACATATACAAAATACACTTAATAATGTAAATTTGAATGAAAATATATAAACAAGTACACTTAAAATAATGTAAATTTGTATAAAATATATATACAAAGTACACATTAAATAATGTAAATACCCATAAAAAAATATATAGAAAACACAAATACAATAATGTAAAATCGTATCAAAATAAATACACAGAATGTTAATAAAATAATGTAAATTTGTATGAAAATTAGATTGCAAAATACCCATGAAATAACGCATTTTTTATAAAAATATATATACCAAAATACACATAAAATAATTGAATTTGTATTAAAATAAATATACAAAATGCACATACAATAAGGTAAATCTGTATTTAAATAGATATGCAAAATACATATGAACAAAGTAAATTTGTTTCAAAATATATATTCGAATACACATAAAATAAGGTAGATTTCTATAAAAAATATATATACAAAATAAACATAAAATTAATACATATTAAAAAATGTATACAAAATACACATAAAATAATGTAAATTCGTATCAAAATAAATAAACAAAATACCAATACAAGAATGTGTATTTGTATAAATATAAATATACAAAATACACATTAAATAACGTAAATTTGTATAAAACATAAAATAACGTAAATTTGGATAAAATATATATACAAAATATACATTAAATAATATAAATATGTATAAAAATATATATACAAAATACACATAGAATAATGTTAAATCGTATCAAAATAAACAGAATATCAATAAAATAATGTAAATTTGTATGAAAAGAAAGATGCAAAATACCCATATAATAACGCATATTTGCATAAAAATATATATACAAAAATACACATGTAATAATTAAATTTGTATTGAAATAAATATACAATAAAAAAATTTGTATTGAAATAGATATGTAAATCAATATTGTAGATTTTTATCAAAATATATATACGAATACACATAAAATAGAGTAAATTTCTATGAAAATATACATACAAAATACACATACACTTATGTAAATAGTAAAAAATATATATACCAAATACACCTAAAATAATGTAAATTCGTATCAAACTAAATAAACAAAATTCCGATGAAAGAACGTATATTTGTAGGAAAATAAATATACAAAATATACATAAAATAACGAAAATTTGTATAAAAATTTATACAAAAAAACACAAAAATAATTTCAATTTGTATGAAAATAGATATACAAAATACACATATAATTAGTTAAATTTGTCTTTAAATACATGTACAAAATACATATAAAATAATGTAAATTTTTATGAAATGAAAACATATAAACATAAAATAACGTACATTTGTATAAAATATATATACAAAATACACATAGAATAATGTAAAATCGTTTAAAAAAAATAAACAGAATATCAATATAATAATGTAAATTTGTATGAAAATAAAGATGCAAAATACATATAAAATAAAGCATATTTTTATAAAAATACATATACAAAAATACACATAGAATAATTAAATTTGTATTAAAATTAATGTACAAAATGCACATACAATAAGAATGTGTGTTTTGTATATATATTTTGATGCAAATTTACTTTATTTGATGTGCATTTTTGTACATATATTTTTAAAGAAATTAGCGTTATTTTATGTGTATTTTCAATATGTTTTCTCATACAAATTTACATTATATTATTGGTATTTTGTTTATTTATTTTGATACGAATTACATGATTATGTGTATTTTGTACATATTTTTTATACGTATTTACATTATTTAATGTGTATTTTGTTGATGTGTTTTTATACAAATTTACGTTATTATATGTGTATTTGTATAAATATTTTGATACAAATTTACATTATTTGATATATTTTGTATATATATATATATATATATATATATATATATATATATATATATATATATATATATATATATATATATATATATATATATATATATATATATATATATATATATATATATATATATATATATATATATATATATATATATCAATTCAAATTTAGTTTATTTTATGTGTATTTTGTATATCTATTTTCATACAAATTTAACTACTTTTGTGTATTTTTGTTTATAGTTTTATATAAATTTACGTTATTTTATGTGTATTTTGTATATTTATTTTTTATACAAATACACATCTTTTTATTGGTGTTTTGTTTATTTATTTTGATACGAATTTACATTATTTTATGTGTATTTTGTATACATTTTTTTATACGTATTTACTTCATTTTATGTGTATTTTCTATATATATTTTTATAGAAATCTTCGTTATTTTATGTGTATTCGTATATATATTTTGAAACAAATTTTACATTGTTATATATGTATTTTGCATATCTATTTCGATTTTTATGTGTATTCCTTTATATATTTTGAAACAAATTTACATTGTTTTATATGTATTTTGCGTATCTATTTCAATACAAATTTACCTTATTGTATGTGCATTTTGTATACTTATTTTAATACAAAATCAAATATTTTATGTTTTTTCGTATATATATATTTTTTTTAAAAATGCGTTATTTTATGGGTATTTTGTATCTTAATTTTCATACAAATTTACATTATTTTATCAATATTTTGTGTATTTTGATTCGATTTTACATTATTCTATTTGTGTTTTGTATATATTTTTTATATACATATTTACATTATTTAATGTGTATTTGTATATATATTTGATTCAAATTAACGTTATTTTAAGTGTATATGTTTATATATTTTCATTCAAATTTACATTATTTTATGTGTATTTTCTATATGTACTTCAAAACAAAATTACCTAATTTTATGTGTTTTTTGTATATTTCTTTTCATAAAAGTTTAAATTATTTTTGTGTATTTTTGTATATGGTTTTATACAAATTTAGGATATTTTATTTGTATTTTGTATATCTATTTTCATACAAATACACATTCTTTTCATGATATTTTGTATATTTATTTTGACACGAGTTTACATTATTTAATGTGTATTTTGAATATATATTTTTATACGTATTTACATCATTTCATGTGTATTTTGTATATATATTTCTATAGAAATGTACGTTATTTTGAAACAAATTTACTTTATTTTATGTATTTTGTATATATATTTCAATTCAAATTTAGCTTATTTTGTGTGTATTTTGTATATCTATTTTCATATAAATTTAATTACTTCTGTGTATTTTTGTATATAGTTTTATATAAATTTAGGTTATTTTAAGTGTATTTTGTATATTTATATTAATACAAATATTTTTTATTTTTATGGGTATTTTCTTTATTTATTTTGATACAATTTACATTATTTTATGTGTATTTGTATACATTTTTTATAAATTTACATTATTTTATGTGTATTTTGTATATATATTTTATATAAATTTACGTTATTTTATGTATATTGTATATATATTTTAAACAAATTTACATTATTTTATGTGTATTCTGTATTTATATTTGGATACAAATTTGCCTTATTTCATGTGTATTTTGTATATTTATTTGTATACAAATATAAATTATTTTATGTGTATTTGTATATATATTTTGATACAAATTTACATTATTTAATGTGTATTTGGGATATATTTTTAATACAAATTTACTTATTTTATATGTATTTATATATATTTCATACAAATTTACATTATTTTATGTGTATTTTGTATATATTTCAATACAAATTTAATTATTTTATGTGTATTTTGTATATTTATATTTTCATTAAATTATTTTTTATGTATATTTTATATTTTCCATACAAATTTACATTATTTTATTGATATTTTGTTTATTTATTTTGATACGATTTAACATTATTCTATGCGTATTTTGTATATATTTTTTATACACATTTACGTTATTTAATGTGTATTTTCTAAATATATTTTTTACAAATTTACGTTATTTTATGTGTATTTGTTTATATATTTTATACAAATTTACATTATTTTATGTGTATTTTGTATATATATTTCAATACAAATTTACCTAATTTTATGTATATTTTTTATATATATTTTCATACAAATTTTAACTATTTTGTGTATTTTTCTATATACTTTTTTACAAAGTTTAGTTATTTTATTTGTATCTTGAATGTTTATTTTCCTACAAATACACATTCTTTTATTGGAATTTTGTTTATTTATTTTTATACGAATTTACATTATTTTTTGTGTATTTTGTATATATATTTTTCTACGTATTTAAATTAATTTATGTGTAATTTGTATATACATTTTCATTAAAATTTACGTTATTTTATTGTGTGTATTCGTATATATATTTTGATAAAAGTTTTATACAAATTCATGTTATTTTATGTGTATTTGTATATATATTTTCATTCAAATTTATATTATTTAATGTGTATTTTTACATATATTTCATTACAAATTTACTTTATTTTATGTTTATTTTGTATATTTATTTCATTCAATTTTAATTTTTTTATGTGTATTTAGGTTATTTTATGTGTATTTTCTATAAATATTTTCATCCAAAATTACATTATTTTATTGGTATTTTCTTAATTTAATTCGATAGGAATTTAGATTATTTCATAGGTATTTTGTATACATATGTTTATACTCATACATTATGTAATGTGTATTTTGAATATATATTTTAATATATTTTAATGCAAATTTATTTTATGTGCATTTTTGTAAATATATTTTTATAGAAATTTGCGTTATTTTGTGTGTATTTTGTATATGTTTTCTATTAAAAATTTACATTATTTTATTGGTATTTTGTTTATTTATTTTGATACGAATTACATGATTATATTTGTATTTTGTACATATTTTTTTATACGTATTTACATTATTTAATGTGTATTTTGTTTATATATTTTATATAAAATTTACATAATGAGATGTGTATTTGTAAAAATATTTTGATACAAATTTACTTTATTTTATTTTTTTGTTACATATATTTCAATTAAAATTGAGCTTATTTTGTGTGTATTTTGTATATCTATTTTCATATAAATTTAATTACTTTTGTGTATTTTTGTATATAGTTTTATACAAATTTACGTTATTTTATGTGTATTTTGTATATTTATATTTATACAAATACACATTCTTTTATTGGTATTTTTTTATTTATTTTGATACGAATTTACATTATTTTATGTGTATTTTGTATACATTTTCTTATACGTATTTACTCATTTTATGTGTATTTGTAGATATATTTTTATAGAAATCTTCGTTATTTTATGTGTATTCTTATATATATTTTGGAACAAATTTAGATTGTTTTATATGTATTTTGCATATCTATTTCAATACAAATTTACCTTATTGTATGTGCATTTTGTATATTTATTGTAATACAAATTTAAATATTTTATGTGTATTTTGATATATTTTTTTTTATAAAAAATGCGTTATTTAATGGGTATAATGTTAAATCGTATCAAAATAAATGCACAGAATATCAATTAAATAATGTAAAATTGTAAGAAAATAAAGCTGCAAAATAATCATATAAAAAGCATGTTTTTATGAAAATATATTTACAAAAATACATATCAAATAGTTAAATTTCTATTAAAATAAATATACAAAATACACATAAAATATGGTAAATTTGTATTGAAATAGATATGCAAAATATACATAAAATAATGTAAATTGTTCAAAATATATAAAAATATCAATAGAAGAATGTGAATTTGTATGAAAATAAATATACAAAATATACATAAAATAACATAAATTTGTATAAAACTCTATACAAAAATACACAAAAGTAATTTAAATTTGTATGAAAATAGATGTATATCTTTATCAAAATAATTAAACAAATACGCATAAAATAACGTAAATTTGTTTTAAAATATATATAAATATACAAAATATACATAAAATAACGTAAATTTGTATAAAAATATATACAAAAATACACAAAAAATAATTTAAATTTGTATGAAAATTAATATACAAAATACACATAAAATTAGGTAAATTTGTATTGAAATACATATACAAAATACACATAAAATAATGTAAATTTGAATAAAAATATATAAACAAATACACTTAAAATAACGTATATTTGTTTGAAATATATATACAAAATACACATTAAATAACGTAAATATGTATTAAAAAATAAATACAAAAGACAAATAGAATAATGTTAAATAGTATCAAAATAAATACACAGAATATTGATAAAATAATGTAAATTTGTATGAAAATAAAGTTGCAAAATACCCATAAAACAACGCATTTTTTATGAAAATATATATACCAAAATACACATAAAATATTTAAATTTGTATTACAATAAATATACAAAATGCACATACAATAAGGTAAATTTGTATTGAAATAGATATGCAAAATACATATAAAACAATGTAAATTTGTTTCAAAATATATATACGAATACACATAAATTAACGTAGAATTCTATAAAAATATATATACAAAATACACATAAAATGAAGTAAATACGTATAAGAAAATGTATACAAAATACACATAAAATAATGTAAATTCGTATCTATTTATGTTTTGTATATATTTTTATATACATATTTACATTATTTAATGTGTATTTTGTATATTTTAAAACAAATTTACGTTATTTTATGCGCATCTGTTAAAATATTTTGATACAAATTTATATTATTTTATGTATTTCGTATATATATTTCAATACAAATTTGGTTTATTTTATGTATATTTTGTATATCTATTTTCATTCGTATCAAAATAAATAAACAAAATAGCAATAAAATAATGTAAATTTATATGAGAAAACATATACAAATACACATAAAATATACATAAAATGCATAAAAAATATATAAAATATATATAAAATACACATAAAATAATTAAATTTGTATGAAAAGAAATATACAAAATACACATAAAATAATTTATATTTGTATTGAAATACATATACAAAATACACATAAAATAATGTAAATTTGAATGAAAATATATAAACAAATACACTTAAAACAACGTAAATTTGTATAAAATATATATGCAAGATACACATTAAATAATGTAAATGTGTATAAAAAAATATATACAAAAAAGAAATAGAATAATGTAAAATCGTGTCAAATAAATACACAGATTATCAATAATAAAATGTAAATTTGTATGAAAAGAAAGATGGAAAATTTCCATATAATAGCGCATTTTTCATAAAAATATATATTCCATAATACACATAAAATATTTAAATTTGTATTGAAATAAATACAAAATGCATATACAGTAAGGTAAATTTGTATTGAAAGAGATATTCAAAAATACATATAAAACAATGTAAATTTGTTTCAAAATACATTTACGAATACACATAAAATAACGTAGATTTCTATAGAAATATATATACAAAATACACATGAAATTATGTAAATACGTATAAAAATATATATAAAAAATACATATTAGTAATGTAAATTCGTGTCAAAATAAATAAACAAAATATCATGAAAAGAATGTGTATTTGTATGAAAATAAATAATAGATAATAAATTTGTATGAAATATATATGCAAGATACACATTAAATAATGTAAATATGTATAAAAAATATATATACAAAAAACAAATAGAATAAAGTAAAATCGTATCAAAATAAATACACCGAATATTAATAAAATAATGTAAATTTGTATGAAAATGAAGATGCAAAATTCCCATCAAATAGCGCATTTCTTATAAAAATATATACCAAAATACACATAAAATATTTAAATTTGTATGAAATAAATTTACAAAATGCACATACAATAAGGTAAACATGTATTTAAAGAGATATGCAAAAATACATATAAAACAATGTAAATTTATTTCAAAATATAAATACGAATACACATAAAATAACATAGACTTCTATAAAAATATATATACAAAATACACATAAAATTAAGTAAATACGTATAAAAAAAATGTATTCAAAATACACATAAAAAAATGTAAACTCGAATCAAAATAAATAAACAAAATACCAATAAAAGAATGTGTATTTGTATAAATATAAATATACAAAATACACATACAAAATAAACATAAAATAAGGTAAATTTGTAACGATATATATGTACAAAATACACATAAAATAATGTAAATTTATATGAAAATATATATACAAATACAAATAAAATACCATGAATTTGTATAAAAACATATATTCAAAATAAATATTAAATAATGTAAATGCGTATAAAAATATATATACAAAGTACATATAAAATAATGTAAATTCGTATCAAAATAAATCAACAAAATACCAATAAAATAATATATATTTGAATGAAAAGAAATTTATAAAATACACATAACATAACTAAAATTTGAATTAAAATATATACAAAAATACATAGAAATAATTTGAATTTGTATGAAAATAGATATACAAGATACGCGTAAAACTAGGTAAATTTCTTTTGAAATATATACAAAATACCCATAAAATATTGTAAATTTGTGTCAAAATATATAAACAAATACACATAAAATAATGTAAATTTGTATAAAAATAATATACAAAATACACATAGAATAAAGTCAAATCGTATCAAAATGAATGAGCAGAATATCAATATAATAATGTAAATTTGTATGAAAATAAAGATGCAAAATACCCATGAAATAAAGCATATTTTTATAAAAATACATATACACAATTAAATAATGTAAATTCGAGTCAAAATAAATAAACAAAATATCAATACAAGAATGTGTATTTATATGAAAATAGATATACAAAATATACATGAAATAACATAAATTTGTATAAAACTATATAAAAAAATACACAAAAATAATTTAAATTTGTATGAAAATAAATATACAAAATACACATAAAATTAGGTAAATTTGTATTTAAATACATATACAAAATACACTTAAAATAATGTAAATTTGAATGAAAATATATAAACAAATACACTTAAAATAACGAAAAATTGTATAAAATATATATACAAAATACACATTAAATAATGTAAATATATATGAAAAAATAAATACAAAACACAAATAGAATAATGTAAAATCGAATCAAAATAAATACACAGAATGTTAATAAAATAATGTAAATTTGTATGAAAATTAAGATGCAAAATACACATAAAATACGCATTTTTTTTTAAATATACATACCAAAATACACTTAAATAATTGAATTTGTATTAAGATAAATTTACAAAATGCACACACAATAAGGTAAATCTGTATTTAAATAGATATGCAAAATACATATAAACAATGTAAATTTTTTCAAAATATATATACGAATACACATAAAATAAGGTAGATTTCTATAAAAATATATATACAAAATACACATAAAATTTAGTAAATACGTATAAAAAATGTATACAAAATACACATAAAATAATGTAAATTCGCATCAAAATAAATAAACAAAATACCAATACAAGAATGTGTATTTGTATAAATATATAAATACAAAATACACATTAAATAACGTAAATTTGTATAAAACTATACACAAAAATACACTAAAGTAACTAAATTTGTATGAAAATGGATATACAAAATACACATAAAATAAGCTAAATTTGAATTGAAATATATATACAAAGTACATAAAATAATGTAAATTTGTATCAAAATATTTATAAAAATACACATATAATAAAGTGGATTTGTATCAAAATATATAAACAAAATACTCATTAAATAATGTAAATACGTATGAAATTTGTACAAAATACACATATAATAATGTAATTCGTATCAAAATAAAAAAACAAACTACCAATAAAATAATGTAAATTTCTATGAGAAAACATATACAAAATACACATAAAATAACGCAAATTTCTATAAAAATATATGTACAAAAATGCACATAAAATAAAGTAAATTTGCATAAAAATATATATACAAAATACCAATTAATTAATGTAAATTCGTATCGAATCAAATTAACATAATACCAAAAAAATAATGGAATTTTGGATGAAAATATATATAGAAAATACACATAAAATAACCTAAATACAAATACAAATATACACATAAAATAATTTAAAATTGAATGAAAAAATATACAAAATAAACATAAATAAGGTAAATTTGTAATGAAATATATGTACAAAATACATATAAAATAATATAAATTTGTATGAAAATATATATACAAATACACATAAAATAACATGAATTAGTATAAAAATATATATTCAAAATAAACATTAAATAATGTATAAAAATATATATACAAAGTATATATAAAATAATGTAAATTCTTATCAAAATAAATCAAGAAAAACCAATAAAATAATATATATTTGAATGGAAATAAATTTACAAAATACACATAACATAAGTAAAATTTGTATTAAAATATATAACAAATACCCAGAAATAATTTGAATTTGTATGAAAATAGATATACAAAATACACATAAAACTAGGTAAATTTCTTTTGAAATATATATACAAAATACCCATAAGATATTGTAAATTTGTGTCAACATATATCAACAAATACACGTAACGTAACGTAACGTAACGAAACGCAGATTTGTATAAAATATATATACAAAATACACATTAAATTAACGAAAAATGTATAAAAAAATATATATATATGTAAAATCGTATCAAAATAAATGAACAGAATATCAATAAAATAATGATATATATATATATATATATATATATATATATATATATATATATATATATATATATATATATATATATATATATATATATATATATATATATATATATATATATATATATATATATATATATATATATATATATATATATATATATATATATATATATATATATATATATATATATATATATATATATATATATATACATATATATATATTTTTTTATACATATTTACATTATTTAATGTGTATTTTGTATATATATTTTATACAAATTTATATTATTTTAAGTGTATTTGTTTATATATTTTCATTCAAATATCATTATTATTTTATGTGTATTTTGTATATATTTATATACAAATTTAGGTTATTTTATGTGTATTTTGTATATCTATTTTCATACAAATACACATTCTTTTGTTGATATTTTGTTTATTTATTTTGAAGAGAATTTACATTATTTAATGTGTATTTTGTATATATATTTTTATACGTAATTACATCATTTCATGTGTATTTTGTACATATATTTCTATAGAAATCTACGTTATTTTATGTGTATTCGTATATATATTTGAAACAAATTTACAGTTTTATGTGTATTTTCCATATTTTTTCAATACAAATTTACCTCATTGTATGTCCATTTTGTATATTAATTTTAATACAAATTTAATTATTCAATGTGTATTTTTGTATATGTATTTTCATTAAAATATGCTTTATTTTATCGGTATTTTGCATCTTTATTTTCATATACAATTTTACATTATTTTATTGATATTCTGATTATTTATTTTGATACGATTTTACAATATTCTATGTGTACTTTGTATATATATTTCATACATAATTACATTATTTAATGTATATTATGTATATATATATATATAGATATATATATATATATATATATATATATATATATATATATATATATATATATATATATATATATATATATATATATGAAAATTTACTTTATTTTATGTGTATATGTTTATATATTTTCATACAAATTTACATTATTTTATGTGTATTTTGTATATATATTTCAATACAAATCTGCCTAATTTTATGTGTATTTTGCATATCTATTTTCAAACAAATTTAAATTATTTTTGTGTATTTTTGTATATATTTTTATACAAATTTTAATTATTTTATTTGTATTTTGTATATATATTTTCCTACAAATATACATTCTTTTAGTGGAGTTTTGTTTATATATTTTGTTTACATTATTTTATGTGTATTTTGTATATATATTTTTCTACGTATTTACAATATTTTATGTGTATTTCGTATATATATTTTCATAAAAATTTACGTTATTTTATTGTGTGTATTCGTATATTTTTTGATACAAATTTACATTACTATTTCATGTGTATTTTCTGTATAAAATTTCGTGCAAAATTACATTATTTTAATAGTGTTTTGTTAATTTAATTCGTTACGAATTTAAATTAATTCATAGGTATTTTGTATACATATTTTTATACGCATTTACATTATTTAATGTGTGTTTTGTATATATATTTTTATGCAAATTTACTTTATTTTATGTGTATTTTTGTACATAATTTTTTATAGAAATTTGCGTTATTTTATGTGCATTTTGTAGATATTTTCTCATACAAATTTACATTAATTTATTGGTATTATGTTTATTTATTTTGATACGAGTTACATGATTATATATGTATTTTGTGTATATATTTTTATACGTATTTTTATTATTTAATGTGTATTTTGCTTATGTGTTTTTATACAAATTTACGTTATTTTATGTGTATTTGTATAAATATTTTGATACAAATTTACTTTATTTGATGTATTTTGTATAAATATATTTCAATTCAAATTTAGCTTATTTTATGCGTATTTTGTATATCTATTTTCATACAAATTTAACTACCTTTGTGTATTTTTGTATATAGTTTGATGTAAATTTACGTAATTTTATGTGTATTTTATATATTCATATTTATTCAAATACACATTCTTTTATTGGTATTTTGTTTATTTATTTTGATACGAATTTACATTATTTTATGTGTATTTTGTATACATTTCTTTATACGTATTTACTTCATTTTGTGTGTATTTTCTATATATACTTTTATAGAAATCTACGTTATTTTATGTGTATTCGCATATATATTCAAATCTAAATTATTTTATGTGTATTATGTATATGTATTTCAATACAAATTTACCTAATTTTATGTGTATTTTGTATATTTACTTTCATACAAATTAAAATTATTTTTGTGTATATTTGTATATAGTTTTATACAAATTTACGTTTTTTTATGTGTATTTTGTATATGTATTTTCATACAAATACACATTCTTTTATTGATATTTTCTTTATTTATTTTGACACGAATTTACATTATTTAATGTGTATTTTGTATATATAGTTTTATACGTATTTACATCATTTCATGTGTATTTTGTATATATATTTCTATAGAAATCTACGTTATTTTATGTGTATTCGTATATATATTTTGAAACAAATCTACATTATTTTATGTGTATTTTGTATATATATTTAATTACAAATTTGCCTAATTTTATGTTTATTTTTATGTCTATTTTCATTCAAATTCAAATTATTTTATGTGTATATATTTATTTGTATTTACGTTATTTTATGTGTATTTTCTATATATATTTTCATTCAAAATTACATTATTTTTTCGGTATTTTCTTCATTTATTTTGATACGAATTTAGATTATTTCATGTTTATTTTCTATTCATATTTTTATACGCATTTACATTATTTAATGTGTGTTTTGTATATATATTTTTTATACAATTTTACTTCATTTTGTGTACATTTGTGTTGTTGTTTTTATACAAATTTTCATTATTTTAAGTGTATTTTGTACTTTTTTATTGTAAATTTCCCTTATTTGATGTGTATTTTGTTTATTTATTTTTATACAAATTTTAAGTATTTGATGTGTGTTTTTGTACATATATTTTTATAGAAATTTGCGTTATTTTATGTGTATTTTGTATATATTTTTTCATACAAATTTACATTTTTTATTATTATTTTGTTTATGTATTTTGATACGAATTTACATTATTATATGTGTATTTTGTATATATTTTGTATACGTATTTTCATAATTTAATGTGTATTTTGTTTATATATTTTAAAACAAATTTACATTATTTTATGTGTATTTGTTTAATTATTTTGATACAAATATACATTATTTTATGTATTTTTTATATATATTTCAATTCAAATTTTGTTTATTTTATATATTTTGTATATCTATTTTCATACAAATTTAAATTACTTTTGTGTATTTTTGTATAAAGTTTTATACAAATTTACGTTATTTTATGTGTATTTTGTATATTTATTTTCATACAAATTCACATTCTTCTATTGGTATTTTGTTTATTTATTTTGGTACGAATTTACATTATTTTATGTGTATTTTGTATATATATTTTTATAAGTATTTACATCATTTTATGTGTATTTTTTATATACATTTTTCTAGAAATTTACGTTTTTTATGTTTATTCGTATATATATTTAGTAACAAATTTACATTGTTTGATGTGTGTTTTGCATATCTATTACAATACAAATTTACAATATTTTATGTGTATTTTGTATATTTATTTTAATACAAATTTAATTATTTGATGTGTTTTTTTGTATATATATTTTTTTTAAATATGCTTTTTTTATGATTATTTTGCATCTTTATTTTCTTACAATTTTACATTATTTTATTGATATTCTGTGTATTTATTTTGAGACGATTTATCATTGTTCTATGTGTATTTTGTATATATTTTATTTTACATATTTATATTATTTAATGTGCATTTTCTATATATATTTTAAACTTATATACGTTACTTTAAGTCTATTTGTTTATATATTTTCATACAAATTTACATTATTTTATGTGTTTTTTTATATGTATTTCAATACAAATTTATCTGATTTTATATGTATTTTGTATTTGAATTTTCATACAGATTGAAATTATTTTTTTGTATTTTTGTATGTATTTTTGTACAAATGTTAGTTATTTTTTATATTATTTTGTATATATATTTTCCTACATATATACATTCTTTTATTGAAATTTAGTTTATTGAATTTGATACGAATTTACATTATTTTAGGTGTATTTTGTATATATATTTTTATTCGTATTTACATCATTTTATGTGTATTTTTTTATATATATTTTCATTGAAATTTACGCTATTTATTGTGCGTTCGTATACATATTTTAATACAAATTTACATTATTTAATGTGTATTTTGCATATCTATTTCAATACAAATTTATCTTATTGTATGTTCATTTTGTATAAGTATTTTAATACAAATTTAATTATTTTATGTGTATTTTTGTATATATATTTTTATACAAATATGCGTTATGTTATGGGTATTTTATATCTTTATTTTCATAGAAATTTATATTATTTTATTGATATTCTCTTCATTTATTTTGATACGATTTTACATTATTCTATGCGCATTTTGTATATATATTTTTATACACTTTTCCATTATTTAATGTGCATTTTGTATATATATTTTATTCAAATTTACGTTATTTTTTGTGTATTTGTTGATATATTTTGAAACAAATTTACAATATTTTATGGGTATTTTGTATATATATTTCAAAAGAAATTTAACTCAGTTTTATGTGTATTTTGTATATCTATTTTCATATAAATTCAAATTATTTCTGGGTATTTTTGTATATATTTTAATACTAATTTTACTTATGTTATGTGTATTTTGTAAATTTATTTTCATTCGAATATATATTATTTTATTGGTATTTTTTTTTTTTTTGATACGAATTTACATTATTTAATGTGTATTTTATATATATACGCATATACGCATTTACATTATTTAATGTAATTTTTATACATCATTTAATGTTTATTTTGAATATATATTTTTATACAAATTCATGTTATTTTATGTGTATTTGTATATATATTTTCATACAAATTTACATTATTTTATGTGCATTTTGTACATATATTTCATTACAAATTTACATTATTTTATATTTATTTTGTATATTAATTTCATTCAGTTTTAAATTATTTTATGTGTATATTTGTATTTGTATTTAGGTTATTTAATGTGTGTTTTCTATATATATTTTCATCCAAAATTACACTATTTTATTGGTATTTTGTTAATTTAATTCGATACGAATTTAGATTAATTGATAGGTATTTTGTATACATATTATATACGTATTTGCATTATTTAATGTGTGTTTTGTATATATATTTTTATGCAAATTTACTTTATTTTATGTGCATTTTTGTACATATATTTTTAAAGAAATTTGCGTTATTTTATGTGTATTTTGCTTATGTTTTCTCATACAAAATTACATTATTTCATTGGTATTTTGTTCATTTATTTTGATACGAATTATATTATTATATGTGTATTTTGTACATATTTTTTATACGTATTTACATTATTTAATTAATATTTTGTTTACATATTTAAAAAAAAATTACGTTATTATATGTGTATTTGTATAAATATTTTGATACAAATTTACATTATTTTATGTATTTTGTATATATATTTCAATTCAAATTTAGCTTATTTTATGTGTATTTTCTATATTTATATTTATATAAATACACATTCTTTTATTGGTATTTCGTTTATTTATTTTGATACGAATTTACTTTATTTTATGTGTATTTTGTATACTTAAAATAACGTAAATTTGTATGAAATATATATACAAAATATACATTAAATGATGTAAATATATATAAAAAATATATATACAAAACACAAATAGAATAATGTAAAATCGTATCAAAATAAATACACAGAATATTAATAAAATAATGTAAATTTGTATGAAAATTAATATGCAAAATACCCATAAAATAACGCATTTTTATTAAAATATATTACCAAAATACACATAAAATATTTGAATTTGTATTAAAATAAATATACAAAATGAACATACAATAAGGTAAATTTGTATCGAAATAGATATGCAAAATACATATAAAACAATATAAATATGTTTCAAAATATATACGAATACACATAAAATAACGTAGATTTCTATAAAAATATATATACAAAATACACATAAAATGAAGGAAATACATATAAAAAAAATGTATACAAAATACACATAAAACAATGTAAATTCGTATCAAAATAAATCAACAAAATACCAATAAAAGAATGTGTATTTGTATAAACATAAATATACAAAATACACATAAAATAACGTAAATTCATATAAAACTATATACAAAAATACACAAAAGTAATAAAATTTGTATGAAAATAGATATACAAAATACACACAAAATAGGATAAATTTGAATTGAAATATATACACAAAATACATAAAATAATGTAAATTTGTATCAAAATATTTATACAAATACACATATAATAACGTAAATTTGTATAAAAATATATAAACAAAATACACATTAAATAATGTAAATACGTATAAAAAATATATATAATATAATCATGTAATTCGTATCAAAATACATAAACAAAATACCAATAAATTAATGTAAATTTGTATGAGAAAATATCTACAAAATACACAAAAAAAAACGCAAATTTCTATAAAAATATATGTACAAAAATGCACATAAAATAAAGTAAATTTGAATAAAAATATATATCCAAAACACACATTAAATAATGTAAATGCGTATAAAAATATATATACAAAATACCTATGAAATAATCTAAATTCGTATCGAATTAAATTAACAAAATACCAATAAAATAATGTAATTTTCGAAGAAATTGTATATAGAAAATACACATAAAATAACCTAAATACAAATACAAATATACACATAATTATAATTTAAAATTGAATGAAATAAATATACAAAATAAACATAAAATAAGGTAGATTTGTAATGAAATATATACAAAAATACATATAAAATAATATAAATTTGTATGAAAATACTAATTTTAATACAAATTTAATTATTGAATGTGTATTTTTGTATATGTATTTTTATAAAAATATGCTTTATTTTATGGGTATTTTGCATCTTTATTTTCATACAAATTTACATTATTTTATTGATATTCTGTATATTTATTTTGATACGATTTTACATTATTCTATGAGTATTTTGTATATATATTTTATACAAATGTACGTTATTTTATGTGTATTTGTTTTCATTTCATACAAATTTACATTATTTTATGTGTATTTTGTACATGTATTTAAAGTCAAATTTAACTAATTATATGTGTATTTTGTATATATATTTTCATACAAATTGAAATTTTTTTTTTATATATATTTTTATACAAATTTTAGTTATTTTATGTGTATTTTGTATATTTATTTTCTTACAAATATACGTTCTTTTATCGGAATTTTGTTTATTTATTTTGATACGAATTTACATTATTTTAGGTGTATTTGGTATATATATTTTTATACTATTTACATCATTTTATATGTATTTTGTATGTATATTTTCATAGAAATTTACTCTATTTTATGTGTATTCGTATATATATTTTGATACAAATTTACATTATTGATGTGTATTTTGTATATCTATTTCAATACAAATTTACTTTACTGTATGTGCATTTTGAATATTTATTTCAATACAAATTTAATTATTTGATGTGTATTTATGCATATATGTTTTTATGCATATATGCGCTATTATATGGGTATTTTGCATCTTTATTTTCATACAAATTTACATTATTTTATTGATATTCTGTTTATTTATTTTGATACGATTTAACATTATTCTATGTGTATTTTGTATATATATTTTTATACATATTTACATTATTTAATGTATATTTTGTATATATATTTTATCCAAATTTACGCTATTTTATGTGTATTTGTTTATATATTTTCAAACAAATTTACATTATTTTATGTGTATTTTGTATATGTATTTCAATGCAAATTTGTCTAACTTTATGTGTATTTTGCATATCTATTTTCAAACAACTTTAAATTATTTTTGTGTATTTGTTTTTATTCAAATTTTTGTTATTTTATTTGTATTTTGTATATATATTTTCCTACAAATATAGATTCTTTTATTGGAATTTTGTTTATTTATTTTGATACGAGTTTACATTATTTTATGTGTATTTTGTATATATATTTTTCTACGTATTTACATTATTTTATGTGTATTTTGTACATATATTTTAATAAAAATTTACTATATTTTATTGTGTGTATTCGTATTTATTTTGATACAAATTTTATACAAATTCATGTTATTTTATGTGTATTTGTATATATATTTTCATACAAATTTATATTATTTTATGTGTATTTTTACATAGTTTTCATTACAAATTTACCTTATTTTATGATTATATTTATTTCATTCAATCTTAAATTATTTTATGTGTATATTTGTATTGGTATTTAGGTAATTTTATGTGTATTTTCTATATATATTTTCATCCAAAATTACATTATTTTATGGGTATTTTCTTAATTTAATTCGATACGAATTTAGATTTTTTCATAGGTATTTTGTATACATATTTTTATACTCACTTACATTATTTAATGTGTGTTTTGTGTATATATTTTTTATGCAAACTTACTTTATTTTATGTGCATTTTTGTACATATATTTTTATAGAAATTTGCATTATTTTATGAGTATTTTGTATATGTTTTCTCATACAAATTTACATTATTTTAATGGTATTTTATTAATTTATTTTGATACGAATTACATGATTATATGTGTATTTTGTACATTTTTTTTTACGTATTTACATTATTTAATGTGTATTTTGTTTATATATTTTAATACAAATTTACGTTATTATATGTGTATTTGTATAAATATTTTGATACAAATTTACATTGTTTTATGTATTTTGTATATATATATATATATTTCAATTCAAATTTAGCTTATTTTATGTGTATTTTGTATATCTATTTTCAAACAAATTTAATTTCTTTAGTGTATTTTTGCATTTAGTTTTCTATAAATTTACGTTATTTTATGTGTATTCTGTTTTTTTATATTTATACAAATACACATTCTTTTATTAGTATTTTGTTTATTTATTTTGATACGAATTTACATTATTTTATGTGTGTTTTGTATACCTTTTTTTTATTCGTATTTACTTCATTTTATGTGTATTTTGTATATATATTTTCATAGAAATCTACGTTATTTTATGTGTATTCGTATATATATTTTGAAACAAATTTACATTGTTTTATATGTATTTTGCATATCTATTTCAATACAAATTTACCTTATTGTATGTGCATTTTGTATATTTATTTTAATACAAATTCAAATATTTTATGTGTGTCTTGGTATATGTATTTTTATAAAAAATGCGTTATTTTATTGGTATTTTGCATCTTCATTTTCATACAAATTTACATTATTTTATTAATATTCTGTGTATTTATTTTGATACGATTTTACATTATTCTATTTGTGTTTTGTATATATTTTTTATACATATTTGCATTATTTAATGTGTATATTGTATGTATATATTATACAAATTTACGTTATTTTAAGTGTATTTGTTTATATATTTTCATTCAAATTTACATTATTTTATGTGTATTTTATAAATGTATTTCAATACAAATTTACCTAATTTTATTTGTATTTTGTATATTTATTTTCATACAAATTTAAATTATTTTTGTGTATTTTTGTATATAGTTTTATACAAATTTTGGTGATTTTATGTGTGTATTGTATATCTATTTTCATACAAATATACAATCTTTTATTGATATTTTGTTAATTTAATTTGACTCTAATTTACATTATTTAATGTGTATTACTATATATATATATATATATATATATATATATATATATATATATATATATATATATATATATATATATATATATATATATATATTTATATATATATATATATATATATATATATATATATATATATATATATATATATATATATATATATATAAATATATAGATATATATATATATTTCTATAGAAATCTACGTTGATTTATGAGTATTCGTATATAGATTTTGAAACAAATTTACACTGTTTTATGTGTATTTTGCATATTTTTTAAATACAAATTTACCTTATTGTATATGCATTTTGTATATTAATTTTAATACTAATTTAATTATTCTATGTGTATTTTTGTATATGTATTTTTATAAAAATATGCTTTATTTTATGGGTATTTTGCATCTTTACTTTCATACAACTTTACATTATTTTATTGATATTCTCTGTATTGATTTTCATACGATTTTACATTATTCTATGTGTATTTTGAATATATATTTTATACAAATGTATGTTACTTTATGTGTGTTTCTTTTCATTTCATACAAATTTTCATTATTTTATGTGTATTTTCTACATGTATTTAAATACAAATTTTACATATTATATGTGTATTTTGTATATCTATTTTCATACAAATTGAAATTATTTTTGTGTATTTTTGTATATATTTTTATATAAATTTTCGTTATTTTATGTGTATTTTGTATATTTATTTTCCTACAAACATACGTTCTTTTATCGGAATTTTGTTTATTTATTTTGACACGAATTTAAATTATTTGAGGTATATTTGGTATATATATTTTTATACTTATTTACATCTTTTTATATGTATTTTGTATGAATATTTTCATAGAAATTTACTCTATTTTATGAGTATTCGTATATATATTTTGATACAAATTTACTTTATTGATGTGAATTTTCCATATCTATTTCAATACAAATTTACTTTATTGTATGTGCATTTCGTATATTTATTTTAATTAAAATGTAATTGTTTTATATGTATTTTTGTATATATATTTTTATACAAATATGCGTTATTATATAAGTATTTTGCATCTTTATTTTCATACAAATTTACATTATTTTATTGATATTCTGTTTATTTATTTTGATACGATTTAACATTATTCTATGTGTATTTTGTATATATATGTTTATACATATTTACATCATTTAATGTATATTCTGTACATATCCAAATGTACGTTATTTTATGTGTTTATGTTTATATATTTTCACACAAATTTACATTGTTTTATGTGTGTTTTGTATATGTATTTCAATACAAATTTGCCTAATTTTATGTGTATTTTGCATATCTATTTTCAAACAAATTTAAATTATTTTTGTGTATTTTTGTATATATTTTTATACAAATTTTAGTTATTTTATTTGTATTTTGTATATATATTTTCATACAAATATACATTCTTTTATTGGAATTTTGTTGATTTGTTTTGATACGAATTTACATTACTTTATTTGTATTTTGTATATATATTTTTCTACGTATTTACATTATTTTATATATATTTGTATATATATTTTCATAAAAATTAACGTTATTTTATTGTGTGTATTCGTATATGTTTTGATACAAATTTTATACAAATTCATGTTATTTTATGTGTATTTAAATATATATTTCATATAAATTTACATTATTTTATGTGTATTTTTATATATATTTCATTACAAATTTACTTTATTTTATGTTTATTTTATATATTCATTTCTTGCAATTTTAAATTATTTTATGTGTATATTTGTATTTGTATTTAGGTTATTTTATGTGTATTTATTATATATATTTTCATCCAAAATTACTTTATTTTATTGGTATTTTGTTAATATAATTCGATACGAATTTAGATGATTTGAAAGGTATTTTGTATACATGTTTTTATACTCATTTACATTATTTAATGTGTGTTTTGTATATATATTTTTATGCAAATTTACTTTATTTTATGTGCATTTTTGTACATATATTTTTAAAGAAATTTGCGTTATTTTATGTGTATTTTGTATATGTTTTCTCATTCAAATTTACATTATATTATTGGTATTTTGTTTATTTATTTTAATACGAATTACATGATTATATGAGTATTTTGTACATATTTTTTATACGTATTTACATTATTTTATGTATATTTTGTTTATGTGTTTTTATACAAATTTACGTTATTATATGTGTATTTGTATAAATATCTTGATACAAATTTACATTATTTGATGTAAATTTGATGTAAATATTTCAATTCAAATTTAGCTTATTATATGTGTATTTTGTATATCTATTTTCATACAAATTTAACTACTTCTGTGTATTTTTGTATATAGTTTTATATAAATTTACGTTATTTTATGAGTATTTTGTATATTTATATTTATATAAATACACATTCTTTTATTGGTATTTTGGTTATTTATTTTGATACGAATTTACATTATTTTATGTGCATTTTGTATACATTTTTTTATACGTATTTACTTTATTTTATGTGTATTTTGTATAAATATTTTTATAGAAATCTACGTTATTTTATGTGTATTCGTATTTATATTTTGAAACAAATTTACATTGTTTTATATGTATTTTGCATATCTATTTCAATATAAATTTACCTTATTGTATGTGAATTTTGTATATTTATTTTAATACAAATTTTAATTTTTTATATGTATTTCGGTATATATATTTTTATTAAAAAAGGCGTTATTTATTGGGTATTTTGCTTCTTTATTTTCATACAAATTTACATTATTTTATTAATATTCTGTGTATTTATTTTGATACGACTTTACATTATTCTATTTGGGTTTTGTATATATTTTTTTATACATATTTACATTACTTAATGTGTATTTTGTATATATATTTTATACAAATTTACGTTATTTTAAGTGTATTTGTTTATGTATTTTCAATCAAATTTACATTATTTTATGTGTATTTTGTAAATGTATTTCAATACAAATTTACCTAATTTTATGTGTATTTTGTATATTTCTTTTCAAACAAAATTAAATTATTTTTGTGTATTTTTTGTATATAGTTTTATACAAATTTAGGTTATTTTATGTGTATATTGTATATCTATTTTCATACAAGTACACATTCTTTTATTGATATTTTGTTTATTTATTTTGACGCCAATTTACATTATTTAATGTGTATTTTGTATATATATTTGTAAACGTATTTACATCATTTAATATTTATTTTGTATATATATTTCTATAGAAATCTACGTTATTTTATGTGTATTCGTATATATATTTTGAAACAAATTTACACTGTTTTATGTGATTTTTGCATATTTTACAATACAAATTTTCCTTATTGTATGTGCATTTTGTATATTAATTTTAATTCAAATTTAATTATTCTATGTGTATTTTTGTATATGTATTTTTATAAAATATGCTTTATTTTATGGGAATTTTGCATCTTTATTTTCATACAAATTTACATTATTTTATTGATATTCTGTGTATTTATTTTGATACGACTTTACATTATTCTATGTGTATTTTGTATATATATTTTATACAAATGCACGTTATTTTATGTGTATTTGTTTTCATTTCATACAGATTTACATTATTTTATGTGTATTTTGTACATGTATTTAAAGACAAATTTAATTAATTATATGTGTATTTTGTATATCCATTTTTATACAAATGGAATTATTTTTTGTGTTTTTTTTTGTATATATTTTTATACAAATTCTCGTTATTTCATGTGTATATTGTATATTTATTTTCCTACAAAAATACATTCTTTTATCGGAATTTTGTTTGTTTATTTTTATACGAATTTACATTATTTTAGGTGTATTTGGTATGTATATTTTTATACTCTTTACATCATTTTATATATATTTTGTATGTATATTTTCATAGAAATTTACTCTATTTTATGTGTATTCGTATATATATTTTGATAAAAATTTACATTATTGATGTGTATTTTGCATATCTATTTCAATACAAATTTACTTTATTGTAAGTGCATTTTGTATATTTATTTCAATACAAATTCAATTATTTCATGTGTATTTTTGTATATATATTTTTATGCATATATACGTTATTATTTGGGTATTTTGCATCTTTATTTTCATACATATTTACATTATTTTATTGATATTCTGTTTATCTATTTTGATACGATTTAACATTATTCTATGTGTATTTTGTATATATATTTTTATACATATATACATTATTTAATGTATATTTTGTATATATATTTTTTTCCAAATTTACGTTATTTTGTGTATTTGTTTATATATTTTCATACAAATTTACATCATTTTATGTGTATTTTGAATATGTATTTCAATGCAAATTTGCCTAACTTTATGTGTATTTTGCATATCTATTTTCAAACAAATTTAAATTATTTTTGTGTATTTTTGTATATATTTTTATACAAATTTTAGTTATTTTATTTGTATTTTGTATATTTATTTTCCTACAAATATACATTCTTTTATTGGAGTTTTGTTTATTTATTTTGATACGAGTTTACATTATTTCATGTATATTTTGTATATATATTTTTCTACGTATTAACATTATTTTATGTGTATTTTGTATATATATTTTAATAAAAATTTACATTATTTTATAGTGTGTTTTCGTATTTATTTTGCTACAAATTTTATACAAATTCATGTTATTTTATGTGTATTTGTATATATATTTTCATACAAATTTGTATTATTTTATATGTATTTTTACATATTTTTCATTACAAATTTACTTTATTTTATGATTATTTTCTATATTTATTTCATTCAATCTTAAATTATTTTATGTGTATATTTGTATTTGTATTTAGGTAATTTTATGTGTATTTTCTATATATATTTTCATCCAAAATTACATTATTTTATTGGTATTTTCTTAGTTTAATTCGATACGAATTTAGATTATTTCATAAGTATTTTGTATACATATTTTTATACTCATTTACATTATCTAATGTGTGTTTTGTATATATATTTTTATGCAAATTTATTTAATGTGCATTTTTGTACATATATTTTTATAGAAATTTGCGTTATTTTATGTGTATTTTGTATATGTTTTCTCATACAAATTTATATTATTTCACTGGTATTTTGTTTATTTATTTTGATACGAATTACATGATTATATGTGTATTTTGAATATATTTTTTATACGTATCTACATTATTTAATGTGTATTTTGTTTATATATTTTTATACAAATTTACGTTATTATATGAGTATTTGTATAAATATTTTGATACAAATTTACTTTATTTTATGTATTTTGTATATATATTTCAATTCAAATTTAGCTTATTTTGTGTGTATTTTGTATATCTATTTTCATACAAATTTAATTACTTCTGTGTATTTTTGTATATAGTTTTATATAAATTTACGTTATTTTATGTGTATTTTGTATTTTTATATTCATACAAAACACATTTTTTTTTATTTTGTTATTTTATTTTGACACTATTTTATTTATTTTGTTTATTTATTTTGATACGAGTTTACATTATTTTATGTTAATTTTGTATACATTTTTTTATACGTATTTACCTCATTTTATGTGTATTTTGTATATATATTTTTAAAGAAATCTACGTTATTTTATGTGTATTCTTATATATATTTTGAAACAAATTTACATTGTTTTATAAGTATTTTTAATATCTATTTCAATACAAATTTACCTTACTGTATGTGTATTTTTGTATATTTATTTTAATACAAATTTAATTTTCTTATGTGTATATTTGTATATATATTTTTTATTAAAAAGGGCGTTATTTATTGGGTATTTTGCTTCTTTATTTTCATACAAATTTACATTATTTTATTAATATTCTGTGTATTTATTTTGATACGATTTTACATTATTCTATTTGAGTTTTGTATATATATTTTTTTTATACATATTTACGTTATTTAATTTGTATTTTGTATATATATTTTATACAAATTGTTTATGTATTTTTATTCAAATCTACATTATTTTATGTGTTTTTTGTATGTATGTAATTTTATGTGTATTTTGTATATTTATTTTCATACAAATTTCAATTATTTTTGTGTATTTTTGTATATAGTTTTATATAATTTTAGGTTATTTTATGTGTATTTTGTATAGCTATTTTCATACAAATGCATATTCTTTTATTGATATTTTGTTTATTTATTTTAACGCGAATATACATTATTTAATGTGTATTTTGTATATATATTTTTATACGTTTCTGCATCATTTCATGTGTATTTTATTTATATTTTTCTATAGAAATCTACGTTATTTTATGTGTATTCGTATATATATTTTGAAGAAATTTACACTGTTTTATGTGTATTTTGCATATTTTTTCATTACAAATTTACCTTATTGTATCTGCATTTTGTATATTAATTTTAATACAAATTTAATTATTCTATGTGTATTTTTGTATATGTATTTTTAAAAAAATATGGTTTATTTTATGGTTATTTTGCATCTTTATTTTCATACAAATTTATATTATTTTATTGATATTCTGTGTATATATTTTGATGCGATTTTACATTATTCTATGTGTATTTTGTTTATATATTTTATACAAATGTACGTTATTTTATGTGTATTTTTTTCATTTCGTACAAATTTACATTATTTTATGTGTATTTTGTACATGTATTTATATACAAATTTAACTAATTATATGTGTATTTTGTATATCTATTTTTATACAAATTGAAATTATTGTTGTGGTTTTTTTGTATATATTTTTATACAAATTTTCGTTATTTTATGTGTATTTTCTATATTTATTTTCCTACACATATACGTTCTTTTATCGGAATTTTGTTTATTTATTTTGATACGAATTTACATAATTTAGGTGTATTTGGTATATATATTTTTATACTTTTTTACATCATTTTATATGTATTTTGTATATATATTTTTATAGAAATTTACTCTATTTTCTGTGTATTCGTACATGTATTTTGATACAAATTTACATTATTTATGTGTATTTTGCATATCTATTTCAATACAAATTTACTTTATTGGATGTGCATTTTGATTATTTATTTTAATACAAATTAAACTATTTTATGTGTATTTTTGTATATATATTTTTATGCAAATATGCGTTATTATATGGGTATTTTTTCGTCTTTATTTTCATACAAATTTACATTATTTTATTTATATTCTGTTTTTTTTATTTTGATACGATTTAACATTATTCTATGTGTATTTTGTATATATATTTTTTATACATATTTACATTATTTAATGTTTATTTTGTATATATATTTTATCCAAATTTACGTTATTTTTTGTGTATTTCTTTATATATTTTTATACTAATTTACATTATTTTATGTGTATTTTGTATATGTATTTCAATACAAATTTGCCTAATTTTATGTGTATTTTAAAAATATGTATTTTCAAACAAATTTAAATAATTTTTGTGTATTTTTGTATATATTTTTGTACAAATTTTAATTATTTGATTTGTATTTTGTATATATATTTTTTACAAATATACATTCTATTATTCGAATTTTGTGTATTTATTTTGTTACGAATTTACATTATTTTATGTGTATTTTGTATATATATTTTTCTACGTATTTAAATTATTTTATGTGTATTTTATATATACATTTTCATAAAACTTTACGTTATTTTATTGTGTGTATTCGTATATATTTTGATACAAATTTTATACAAATTCATGTTATTTTATGTGTATTTGTATATATATTTTCATACAAATTTATATTATTTAATGTGTATTTTTACATATATTTCATTACAAATTTACCTTATTTTATGATTATTTTGTATATTTATTTCATTCAATTTTAAATTATTTTATGTGTATATTTGTAGTTGTATTTAGGTTATTTTATGTGTGTTTTCTATATATGTTTTCATCCAAAATTACATTATTTTATTGGTATTTTCTTAATTTAATTCGATACGAATTTAGATTATTTCATAGGTATTTTGTATACATTTTTTTTATACTCATTTACATTATGTAATGTGTGCTTTGTATATATTTTTTAATGCAAATTTATTTTATGTGCATTCTTGTACATATATTTTTAAAGAAATTTGCGTTATTTTATGTGTATTTTGTTTATGTTTTCTCAGAAAAATTTACATTATTTTATTGGTAGTTTGTTTATTTTGATACGAATTACATGATTATATGTGTATTTTGTACATATTTGTTTATACGCATTTTCATTATTTAATGTGTATTTTGTTTAGATATTTTATATAAAATTTACGTAATTATAAGTGTATTTGTAAAAATATTTTGATACAAATATACATTATTTTATGTATTTTGTATATATATTTCAATTCAAATTGAGCTATTTTGTGTGTATTTTGTATATCTATTTTCATACAAATTTATTACTTCTGTGTATTTTGTATATAGTTTTATATAAATTTACGTTATTTTATGTGTATTTTGTATATTTATATTTATAAATACACATTCTTTTATTGGTATTTTGTTGATTTATATTTATACGAATTTACATTATTTTATGTGTATTTTGTATACATTTTTATATGTATTTATTTCATTTTATATGTATTTTGTATATATATTTTTATAGAAATCTACGTTATTTTATGTGTATTCGTATATATTTTGAAACATATTTACATTGTTTTATATGTATTTTGTATATCTATTTCAATACAAATTTACCTTATTGTATCTTCATTTTGTATATTTATTTTAATACAAATTCAAATATTTTATGTGCATTTTGGTAATATATTTTAATGAAAAATGCGTTATTTTATGGGTATTTTGCATATTAATTTTAATACAAATTTACATTATTTTTTTAATATTCTGAGTATTTATTTTGATACGATTTTACATTATTCTATTTGTGTTTTGTATATATTTTTTTTATATATATTTACATCATTTAATGTATATTTTGTATATATATTTCATACAAATTTACGTTATTTTAATTATACAAAATACACATAAAATAAAATAAATTCGTATCAAAATAAATAAACGAAATACCAATAAAAGAATGTGTATTTATATAAATATAAATATAGAAAATACACATAAAATAACGTAAATTTGTATAAAACAATAAACAAAAATACACAAAACTAACTAAATTTGTATGAAAATAGATATACAAAATATACATAAAATAAGCTAAATTTAAATTGAAATATATATACAAAATACATAAAATAATGTAAATTTGTATCAAAATATTTATACAAATACACATATAATAACGTAGATTTTTATAAAAATATCTAAACAAAATATTCATTAAATAATGTAAATACGTATAAAAAATATGTACAAAATACACATATAATAATATAATTCGTATCAAAATAAATGAACAAAATACCAATGAAATAATGTAATTTTGTATGAGAAAACTTAAGCAAAATACACATAAAAAAACGCAAATTTCTTTAAAAATATATGTATAAAAATGCACATAAAATAAAGTAAATTTGCATAAAAATATATATATGCAAAAAACACATTAAATAATGCAAATACGTATATAATATGTATACAAAATACCTATCAATTAATCTAAATTCGTATCGAATTAAATTAAAAAAATACCAATAAAATAGTGTAATTTTGGATGAAAATATATATAGAAAATACACATAAAATAACCTAAATACAAATACAAATATACACATAAAATAATTTAAAATTGAATGAAATTAATATACAAAATAAATATAAAATAATGTAAATTTATAATGAAATATATGTACAAAATACACATAAAATATTGTAAATTTGTATGAAGTTATATATACAAATACACATAAAATAACATGAATTTGTATAAAAATATATATTCAAAATAAACATTAAATGATGTATAAAAATTACATTAAATAATGTAAATGCGTATATGCGTATATATATAAAATACACATTAAATAATGTAAATTCGTATCAAAATAGATCAACAAAATACCAATAAAATAATATATATTTGAATGAAAATAAATTTACAAAATACACATAACATGAGTAAAATTTGTATTAAAATATATACAAAAATATCCAGAAATAATTTGAATTTATATGAAAATAGATATACAAAATACACATAAAACTGGGGTAAAATTCTTTTGAAATATATATACAAAATACTCATAAAATATTGTAAATATGTGTCAAAATATATCAACAAATACACAGAAAATAACGTAAATTTGTATAAAAAATAAATACAAAATACACATTAAATAATGGAAAAGTGTATAAAAATATATATACAAAATACGCATAGAATAATGTAAAATCGTATCAAAATAAATGAAAATAATATCAATAAAATAATATAAATTTCTATGAAAATAAAGATGCAAAATACCCATAAAATAATATATATACAATATATAAAAATATATATACAAAAATAAATATAAAATAATTAAATTTGTATTAAAATACATATACAAAATGCACATACAATAAGATAATTTAAATTGAAATATGTATGCAAAATACATATCAAATAATGTAAATTTGTATTAAAATATGTATACGAAAACACATAAAATAGCGTAAATTTCTATGAAAATATATATAAAAAATACATATAAAATGATGTAAATACGAATAAAAATATATTTACAAAATACACCTAAAATAATGTAAATTCGTATCAAATTCAATAAACTAAATTTCAATAAAAGAATGTATATATGTAGGAAAATAAATATACAAAATAATATATATATATAAATATATATATATATATATATATATATATATATATATATATATATATATATATATATATATATTTGTATAAAAAATATATGCAAAATACATAAAAATAATTTAAATTTGTATGAAAATACAAATACAAAATACACATAAAATAAGAGAAATTTGTATTGAAATACATATAAAAATACACATAAAATAATGTAAATTTGTATGAAAATACATAAACAAATAGACATAAAATAACGTATATAAGTATAATATATATATACATACATATATATATATATATATATATATATATATATATATATATATATATATATATATATATATATATATATATATATATATATATATATATATATATATGAATATATATATATATATATATATATATATATATATATATATATTCATATATATATATATATATATATATATATATATATATATATATATATATATGAATATATATAGATGAATAGATAGATAGATAGATGAATAGATAGATAGATAGATAGATAGATAGATGAATGAATATAGATAGATGAATGACATAGATGTATAGAAAATTCACATTAAATAATATAAATATGTAAAATAAAATATATACAAAATACACATAGTACAATGTTAAATCGTATCAAAATAAATACACAGAATATCAATAAAATAATGTAAAATTGTAAGAAAATAAAGATCCAAAATAATCATAAAAAAAGCACATTTTTATAAAAATATATATTCAAAAATACACATACAAAAATTAAATTTGTATTAAAATAAATACACAAAAAAACACATACAATATGGTAAATTTGTTTTGAAATAGATATGCAAAACACATATCAAACAATGTAAATTTGTTGCAAAATATATATACGAATAAACATAAAAAACGTAAATTTCTATAAAAATATATATAAAAAATACACATAAAATGATGTAAATACGTATAAAAATATATATACAAAATACACATAAAATAATGTAAATTCGTAACAAAATAAATAAACAAAATACCAATAGAAGAATGTGAATTTGTATGAAAATAAATATACAATATACACATAAAATAACGTAAATTTGTATAAAACTCTTTACAAAAAGACACAAAAGTAATTTAAATTTGAATGAAAATAGATATACAAAATATATATAAAATAAACTAAATTTGTATTGAAATATATATATCAAAAATACATAAAATAATGTATATTTGTATCAAAATAATTAAACAAATACGCATAAAAAAACGTAAATCTGTTTTAAAATATATAAACAAAATACACATTAAATTATGAAAATACGTATACAAAATATATACAAAATACACATATAATAATGTAAATTCGTATCAAAATACATAAACAAAATAATAATAAAAAAATGTAAATTTGAATGAAAAAATATATACAAAATACACATAAAATAACGCAAATTTCTATAAAAATATATGTACAAAAACGCACATCAAATACTTAAAATTTGTATGAAAATAAATAAACAAAATACACATAAAATAAGACAAATTTATAATAAAAAAGTACAAAATACAATTAAAATAATGTAAATTTGAATAAAAACAACAACACAAATGTACACAAAATGAAGTAAAATTGTATAAATAATATATATACAAAACACATTAAATAATGTAAATGCGTATAAAAATATGTATAGAAAATACACATGAAATAATATAAATTCGTATCGAAATAAATGAACAAAATACCGATAAAATAATGTAATTTTTAATGAAAATATATATAGAAAATACACATAAAATAACGTAAATACAAATAAATATATAAACATAAAATAATTTGAATTTGAATGAAAATAGATATAAAAATAAACATAAAATAAGGCAAATTTGTAATGAAAAATATATACAAAATACACATAAAATAATGTAGATTTGTTTCAAAATATATATACGAATACACATAAAATATCGTAGATTTCTATAGAAATATATATAAAAAATACACTTGAAATGATGTAAATACGTATAAAAATATATATACAAAATACCCATTAAATAATGTAAATTCGTGTCAAAATAAATAAAGAAAATATCAATAAAAGAATGTGTATTTGTATGAAAATACTTATACAAAATACACATAAAATGACGTAAATTTGTATAAAACTATAAACAAAAAAACACAAAAATAATTTAAATTTCTATGAAAATAAATATACAAAATACACATAAAAGTAGGTAAATTTGTATTGAAATACATATACAAAATACACATAAAATAATGTAAATTTGAATGAAAATATATAAACAAATACACTTAAATTAACGTAAATTTGTATAAAATATATATACAAAATACTCATTAAGTAATGTAAATATGTATAAAAAAAATATATACAAAACACAAAAAGAATAATGTAAAATCGTATCAAAATAAATACACACAATGTTAATAAAATAATGTAAATTTGTATGAAAATTAAGATGTAAAATAAACATAAAATAACGCATTTTTATTAAAATATATTACCAAAATCCACATAAAATATTTGAATCTGTATTAAAATAAATATACAAAATGAACATACAATAACGTAAATTTGTATTGAAATAGATATGCAAAATACATATAAAACAATATAAATTTGTTTCAAAATATATATACGAATACATATAAAATAACGTAGATTTCTATAAAAAAAATATATACAAAATACACATAAAATGAAGGAAATACATATAAAAAATGTATACAAAATACACATAATAAATCAAAAAAATACCAATAAAAGAATGTGTATTTGTATAAATTTAAATATACAAAATACACATAAAATAACGTAAATTTATATAAAACTATATACAAATATACACAAAAGTAATAAAATTTGTATGAAAATAGATTTACAAAATATACACAAAATAAGCTAAATTTGAATTGAAATATATATACAAAATACATAAAATAATGTAAATTTGTATCAAAATATTTATACAAATACACACTTAATAATGTAAATTTGTATAAAAATATATAAACAAAATACACATTAAATAATGTAAATACGTATAAAAAATAGGAACAAAATACATATATAATCATGTAATTCGTATGAAAATAAATAAACAAAATACCAATAAATTAGTGTAAATTTGTATGAGAAAACATCTACAAAATACACATAAAATAACGCAAATTTCTATAAAAATATATGTACAAAAGTGCACATAAAATAAAGTAGATTTGCATAAAAATATATATACAAAACAAATGCGTATAAAAATATGTATACAAAATACCTATGAAATAATCAAAACTCGTATCGAATTAAATTAACAAAATACCAATAAAATAATGTAATTTTGGATGAAATTGTATATAGAAAATACACATAAAATAATAATGCAAATTTGTAACAAAATATATACGAATACACACAATAAAATAACGTAAGTTTTTATGAAAATATATATATATAAAATACACAATAAATAATGTAAATACGTAGAAAAATATATATACAAAATACACATAAAATAATGTAAATTCGTATCAAAATAAATAAACAAAATTCCACTAAAAGAATATATATTTGGAGGAAAATATATATACAAAATACAAATAAAATAACTAAAATTTGTATAAAAATATGTACAAAAATACAGAAAAATAATTTAAATTTGTTTGAAAATAGATATGCAAAATACACATAAAATTAGGCAAATTTGTATTGTAATACATATACAAAATACACATAAAATAATGTAAATTTGTATGAAAATATATAAACAAATACACATAAAATAAAGTAGATTTCCATAAAATATATATACATAATATACATTAAATAATGTAAATATGTATGAAATATATGTACAAAGTACACATTGAATATTGTAAAATCGTATCAAAATAAATAAACAGAATATCAATAAAATAATGTGAATGTGTATATGAAAATAAGGATGCAAAATACCGATAAAATAAAGCATATTTTAATAAAAATGCATATACAAAAAACACATTGAATAATTAAATTTGTATTAAAATTAATATACAAAATGAATATACAATAAGGTAAATTTGTATTCAAAAAATATGCAAAATACACATAAAACTGTAAATTTGTTTCAAATATATGTACGAATACACATAAAATAACGTAGATTTCTCAAGAAATATATGTACAAAATACAGCTGAAATGATGTAAATACGTATAAAAAAATATATACAAAATACACATTAAATAATGTAAATTCGCTTCAAAATAAGTAAACAAAATATCAATAAAAGAATGTGTAATTGTATGAAAATAGATATACAAAATACACATAAAATAACCTAAATTTGTATAAATCTATATACATAAATACACAAAAATAATTTAAATTTGTATGAAAATAAATATACAAAATACACATAAAATTAAGTAAATTTGTATTGAAATACATATACAGAATACACATAAAATAATGTAAATTTGAATGAAAATATATAAACATACACTTAAAATAACGTAAATTTGTATCAAATATATATACAAAACACATTAAATAATGTAAATATGTATAAAAAAATATATACAAAATACAAATAGAATAATGTAAACTCGTATCAATATAAATCAACAAAATACCATTAAAATAATATATATTTGAATGAAAATAAATTTACAAAATACACATAACATAACTAAAATTTGTATTAAAATATATACAAAAATACATAGAAATAATTTGAGTTTGTATGAAAATAGATAAACAAAATACACATAAAATAACGTAAATTTATATAAAACTATATACAAAAATACACAGAAGTAATTAAATTTGTATGAAAATATATACAAAACACACACAAAATAAGCTAAATTTCAATTGAAATATATATATACAAAATACATGAAATAAAGTAAATTGGTATCAAAATATTTATACAAATACACATATAATAATGTAAATTTGTATGAAAATATATAAACAAAATACACATTAAATAATGTAAATACGTATAAAAAAATGTGTACAAAATATATAATCATGTAATTCGTATCAAAATAAATAAACAAAATACCAATAAAATAATATAAATTTGTATGATTAAACGTGTATAAATATAAATGTACGAAATACACATACAAAATAAACATAATATAAGGTAAATTTGTAATGAAATATATGTACAAAATACACATAAAATAATGTAAATTTATATGAAAATATATATACTAATACACATAAAATACCATGAATTTGTATAAAATTATATATACAAAATAAATATTAAATAATGTAAATGCGTATAAAAATATATATAAAAAGTACATATAAAATAATGTAAATTCGTATCAATATAAATCAACAAAATACCAAAAAATAATATATATTTGAATGAAAATAGATTTACAAAATACACATAACATAACTAAAATTTGTATTGAAATATATACAAAAATACATAAAAATAATTTGAGTTTGTATGAAAATAGATATTCAAAATACACATAAAACTAGGTAAATTTCTTTTGAAATATATATACAAAATACCCATAAAATTTTGTAAATTTGTGTCAAAATATATAAACAAATACACATAAAATAACGTAAATTTGTATGAAAAATATTTACAAAATACACATAGAATAATATCAAATCGTATCAAAATGAATGAGCAGAATATCAATAAAATAACGTAAATTTGTATGAAAATAAAGATGCAAAATACCCATAAAATAAAGCATATTTTAAAAAAAATACATATACAAAAATACACATAGAATAATTAAATTTGTATTAAAATTAATATACAAAATGCATATATAAAGGTAATTTGTATTTAAAAAATATGCAAAATACACATAAAAGTGTAAATTTGTTTAAAAATCTATATACGAATACACATAATATAAAGTAGATTTCTATAGAAATATATATACAAAATACACATGAAATGATGTAAATACGTATAAAAATATATATACAAAATACACATTAAATAATTTAAATTCTCGTCAAAATAAATAAACAAAATATCAATAAAAGAATGTGTATTTGCATGAAAATAGATTTACAAAATACTCATAAAATAACCTAAGTTTGTATAAAACTATATACAAAAATACACAAAAATAATTTAAATTTGTATTAAAATAAATATTCAAAATACACATAAAATTAGGTAAATTTGTATTGAAATACATATACAAAATACACATAAAATAATGGAAGTTTGAATGAAAATATATAAACATATACACTTAAAATAACGTAAATTTGTATCAAAAATATATATACTAATTAAATAATGTAAATATGTATATAAAAATATATTCAAAACACAAATAGAATAATGTAAAATCGTATCAAAATAAATACACAGAATATTAATAAAATAATGTAAATTTGTATGAAAATAAAGATGCAAAATAGTCATAAAATAACGCATTTTTTTTTTAAATATATATACCAAAATACACATAAAATATTAAAATTTGTATTAAAATAAATATAAAAAATGCACATACTGTAAGGTAAATTTGTATTGAAATAGATATGCAAAATACATATAAAACAATGTAAATTTGTTTCAAAATATATATACGAATACACATAAAATAACGTTGTTTTCAATAAAAATATATACAAAATACACATAAAATGAAGTAAATACATATAAAAAAATGAATACAAAATACACATAAAAATCGTATCAAAATAAATAAACAAAATACCAGTAAAAGAAAGTGTATTTGTATAAATATAAATATACAAAATACACATAAAATATCGTAAATTTGTATAAAACTATATACAAAAATACACAGAAGTTATTAAATTTGTATGAAAATATATATACAAAATACAGCTAAAATAGGCTAAGTTTGAATTGAAATGTACAGATAAAATACATAAAATAATGTAAATCTGTATCAAAATATTTATACAAATACATATAATAACGTAGATTTGTTTAAAAATATATAAACAAAATACACATTCAGTAATGTAAATACGTATAAAAAATATGTACAAAATACACATATAATCATGTAATTCGTATCAAAATAAATAAACAAAATCGCAATAAAATAATGTAAATTTGTATGAGAAAACATATACAAATAACGCAAATTTCTATAAAAATATATGTACAAAAATGCACATAAATAAAGTAAATTAGCATAAAAATATTTATACAAAACACACACTAAATAAAGTAAATGCGTACATAAAATAACCTAAATTTGTATAAAACTATATGCAAATATACACAAAAATAATTTAAATTTGTTTGAAAAGAAATATACAAAATACACATAAAATTAGGTAAATTTGTATGGAAATACATATACAAAATACACATCAAATAATGTAAATTTGAATGAAAATATATAAACAAATACACTTAAAATAACGTAAATTTGTATAAAATATATATGCAAAATACACATTCAATAATGTAAATGTGTATGAAAAAATATATACAAAAAACAAATAGAATAAAGTAAAATCGTATCAAAATAAATACACAGAATATCAATAAAATAATGTAAATTTGTATGAAAATAAAGATACAAAATTCCCAAAAATTATCGCATTTTTTATAAAAATATATATATCAAAATACACATAAAATATTTAAATTTGTATTGAAATAAATATACAAAATGCATATACAGTAAGGTAAATTTGTATTGAAAGAGATATTCAAAAATACATATAAAACAATGTAAATTTGTTTCAAAATATATATACGAATTCACATAAAATAAAGTAGATTTCTATAGAAATATATATACAAAATACATATGAAATTACGTAAATACGTATAAAAATATATATATACAAAATACATATCAAATAATGTAAATTCGTGTCAAAATAAATAAACAAAATATCATGAAAAGAATGTGTATTTGTATGAAAATAGATAATAGATAAAAAATTTGTATAAAATATATATGCAAGATACACATTAAATAATGTAAATATTTATAAAAAAAAGTATATACAAAAAACAAATAGAATAATGTAAAATCGTATATAAATAAATACACCGAATATTAATAAAATAATGTAAATTTGTATGAAAATAAAGATGCAAAATTCCAAAAAAATAGCGCATTTCTTATAAAAATATTTATACCAAAATACACATAATATATTTAAATTTGTATTGAAATAAATATACAAAATGCACATACAATAAGGTAAATTTGTATTGAAAGAGATATGCAAAAATACATATAAAACAATGTAAATTTGTTTCAAAATATATATACGAATACAAATAAAAAAACGTAGATTTCTATAAAAATATATATACAAAATACACATAAAATTAAGTAAATATTTATTTCAAAACAAATTTAAATATTTTATGTGTATACATGTACAAAAATTACATAAAATAATGTAGATTTGTAGGAAATGAAAACAAATACATTTTATATAAAATATATATACAAAATACACATAGAATAATGTAAAATCATATAAAAATAAATACACAGAATATCAATAAAATAATGTAAACTTGTATGAAAATAAAGATGCAAAATACCCATAAAATAAAGCATATTTTTATAAAAATACATATATAAAAAAATACACTTAGATTAATCAAATTTGTATTAAAATAAATATACAAAATGCACATACGATAAGGTAAATTCGTATTGAAAAAATATGCAAAATACACATAAAACAATGTAAATTTGTTTCCAAATATATATACGAATACACATAAATAACGCAGATTTCTATAGAAATATATATACAAAATACACTTGAAATAATGTAAATACGAAAAAAAATATATATACAAAATACACATTAAATAATGTTAATTCGTGTCAAAATAAATAAACAAAATATCATGAAAAGAATGTGTATTTGTATGAAAATAGATATACAAAATACACAAAAATACACAAAAATAATTTAAACTTGTATGAAAATAAATATACAAAAAACATATAAAATTAGGTAAATTTGTATTGAAATACATATACAAAATACACATAAAATAATATAAATTTGAATGAAAATATATAAACATATAGACTTAAAATAACGTAAATTTGTATCAAATATATATACAAAAAACACATTAAATAATGTAAATATGTATAAAAAAATATATACAAAACACAAATAAAATAATGTAAAATTGTATGAAAATAAATACAGAAAATATTAATAAAATAATGTATATTTGTATGAAAATTAAGATGCAAAATACCCATAAAATAACGCATTTTTTATAAAAATATATATACGAAAAAACATAAAATATTTGATTTTGTATTAAAATAAATAGATATACAAAATACACATAAAATAAGCTAAATTAAATGAAAAATATATACAAAATACACATAGAATAATGTAAAATCGTATCAAAATAAATACACAGAATATCAATAAAATAATGTAATTTTGTATGAAAATAAAGATGCAAAATACCCATAAAATAAAGCATATTTATTTAAAAATACATATACAAAAATACACATAGAATAATTAAATTTGTATTAAAATTAATATACAAAATGCACGTACAATAAGGTAAATTTGTATTGAAAAAATATACAAAATGCACATTAAAGCGTAAATTTGTTTAAAAATCTATATACGAATACACATAAAATAACGTAGATTTCTATAGAAATATATATACAAAATACACATTAAATAATTTAAATTCTCGTAAAAATAAATAAACAAAATATCAATAAAAGAATGTGTATTTGTATGAAAATAGATATACAAAATACTCATAAAATAACCTAAGTTTGTATAAAACTATATACAAAAATACACAAAAATAATTTAAATTTGTATCGAAATAAATATACAAAATGCACATACAATAAGGTAAACTTCTATTGAAAGAGATATGCAAAAATACATATAAAACAATGTAAATTTGTTTCAAAATATATATACGAATACACATAAAATAACGTAGATTTCTATAAAAATACATATACAAAATACACATAAAATTAAGTAAATACGTATAAAAAAATATAAACAAAATACACATAAAATAATGTAAATTCGAAACAAAATAAATAAACAAAATACCAATAAAAGAATGTATATCTATTTATTTTAATACAAAATCTAAAATTTTGTGTTTTTTCGTATATATATTTTTTATAAAAAATGTGTTATTTTATAGGTATTTTGCATCTTAATTTTCATACAAATTTACATTATTTTATTAATATTTTCTGTATTTATTTTGATACGATTTTACATTATTTTATTTATGTTTTGTATAGATTTTTTATACATATTTACATTATTTAATGTGTTTTTTGTATATATATTTGATACATATTTACGTTATTTTAAGTTATTTTATGTGTATTTGTTTATATATTTTGACACAAATTTACAATATTTTATGGGTATTTTGTATATATATTTCAAAAGAAATTTACCTAGTTTTATATGTATTTTGAATATCTATTTTCATACAAACTCAAATTATTTTTATATATTTTTGAATATATTTCAATACAAATTTTAGTTATGTTATGTGTATTTTGTAAATCTATTTTCATTCAAATATATATTATTTTATTGGTATTTTGTTGATTTATATTGATACGAATTTACATTATTTTATATGTACTTTGTATGTATATTTTTATACGCATTTACATTATTTAATATTTATTTTGAATATATAAGTTTATACAAATTCATGGTATTTTATGTGTATTTGTATATATATTTTCATATAAATTTACATTATTTTATGTGTATTTTGTACATATATTTCATTACAAATTTACCTTATTTTATGTTTATTTTGTATGTGTATTTTGTACATTTATATTTATACAAATACACATTCTTTTATTGGTATTTTGTTTATTTATTTTGTTTCGAGTTTACATTATTTTATGTGTATTTTGTTTACATTTTTTTTATACGTATTTACTTAGTTTTATGTGAATTTTGTATATATATTTTTATAGAAATCTACGTTATTTTATGTGTATTCGTATATATATTTTGAAACAAATTTACATTGTTTTATATGTATTTTTGCATATCTCTTTCAATAGAAGTTTACCTTATTGTATGTGCATTTTGTATATTTATTTCAAAACAAATTTAAATATTTTATGTGTATACATGTACAAAAAATACATAAAATAATGTAGATTTGTAGGAAATGAAAACAAATACATTTTATATAAAATATATATATAAAATACACATAGAATAATGTAAAATCATATTAAAATAAATACACAGAATATCAATAAAATAATGTAAACTTGTATGAAAATAAAGATGCAAAATACCCATAAAATAAAGCATATTTTTATAAAAATACATATACAAAAATACACTTAGATTAATCAAATTTGTATTAAAATAAATATACAAAATGCACATACAATAAGGTAAATTCGTATTGAAAAAATATGCAAAATACACATAAAACAATGTAAATTTGTTTCCAAATATATATACGAATACACATAAAATAACGCAGATTTCTATAGAAATATATATACAAAATACACTTGAAATAATGTAAATACGAAAAAAAATATATATACAAAATACACATTAAATAATGTTAATTCGTGTCAAAATAAATAAACAAAATATCATGAAAAGAATGTGTATTTGTATGAAAATAGATATACAAAATACACAAAAATAATTTAAACTTGTATGAAAATAAATATACAAAAAACATATAAAATTAGGTAAATTTGTATTGAAATACATATACAAAATACACATAAAATAATATAAATTTGAATGAAAATATATAAACATATAGACTTAAAATAACGTAAATTTGTATCAAATATATATACAAAAAACACATTAAATAATGTAAATATGTATAAAAAAATATATACAAAACACAAATAAAATAATGTAAAATTGTATGAAAATAAATACAGAAAATATTAATAAAATAATGTATATTTGTATGAAAATTAAGATGCAAAATACCCATAAAATAACGCATTTTTTATAAAAATATATATACAAAAAACATAAAATATTTGATTTTGTATTAAAATAAATAGATATACAAAATACACATAAAATAAGCTAAATTAAATGAAAAATATATACAAAATACACATAGAATAATGTAAAATCGTATCAAAATAAATACACAGAATATCAATAAAATAATGTAATTTTGTATGAAAATAAAGATGCAAAATACCCATAAAATAAAGCATATTTTTTTAAAAATACATATACAAAAATACACATGGAATAATTAAATTTGTATTAAAAATAATATACAAAATGCACAATAAATTAAATTTGTATTGAAAAAATATACAAAATGCACATTAAAGCGTAAATTTGTTTAAAAATCTATATACGAATACACATAAAATAACGTAGATTTCTATAGAAATATATATACAAAATACACATTAAATAATTTAAATTCTCGTAAAAATAAATAAACAAAATATCAATAAAAGAATGTGCATTTGTATGAAAATAGATATACAAAATACTCATAAAATAACCTAAGTTTGTATAAAACTATATACAAAAATACACAAAAATAATTTAAATTTGTATGAAAATAAATATACAAAATACACATAAAATTAGGTAAATTTGTATTGAAATACATATACAAAATACACATAAAATAATGGAAATTTGAATGAAACTATATAAACATATACATTTAAAATAACGTAAATTTGTATAAAATATATATACAAAATACTAATTAAATAATGTAAATATGTATAAAATATATATACAAAACACAAATAGAATAATGTAAAATCGTATCAAAATAAATACACAGAATATTAATTAAATAATGTAAATTTGAATGAAAATAAAGATGCAAAATAGCCAGAAAATAACGCTTTTTTTATAAAAAAATATATACCAAAATACACATAAAATATTAAAATTTGTATTAAAATAAATATAAAAAATGCACATACTGTAAGGTAAATTTGTATTGAAATAGATATGCAAAATACATATAAAACAATGTAAATTTATTTCAAAATATATATACGAATACACATAAAATATCGTTGATTTCTATAAAAATATATACAAAATACAGATAAAATGAAGTAAATACGTATAAAAAAATGAATACAAAATACACATAAAAATCGTATCAAAATAAATAAACAAAATACCAGTAAAAGAATGTGTATTTGTATAAATATAAATATACAAAATACACATAAAATATCGTAAATTTGTATAAAACTATATACAAAAATACACACAACAAAATTTTTTTTTTTTTTTTTTTTTTTTTTACGTTGTTGCCTATTGCGCCGGTAGGCATCTTCCCGGTGGGGCCTGATGGTCGGCCCAAGGCTTCTTCCAGGTGGCGCCTGATGGTCGGCCCAGCCCGTTCTGGCGCAGGCGAGTGTTTATAATGGCGCCATCTTGCACTGGCTCATGCTGCCCCCCCGGAACTCGTACTTGATTCGCTTGGACGGCTTCCTCTAGAGTCCAGGTTGATGGGTGGTCTTCAGGACAGCATGTGGGTAGTTTTAAGCCACTCGGCGGTGACCGAAAAATCCGAGTGGTAGCGTGAGGATTCGAACCCGCGTCGTCCATCACGCGGCGAATGTGGGTCCAGTACGCTATCACTTCGGCCACCGCCTACCCTCAAATACACATTCTTTTATTGGTATTTTGTTTATTTATTTTGTTTCGAATTTATATTATTTAATGTGTATTTTGTTTACATTTTTTTATACGTATTTACCTAATTTTATGTGAATTTTGTATATAAATTTTTATAGAAATCTACGTTATTTTATGTGTATTCGTATATATATTTTGAAACAAATTTACAATTTTTTATATGTATTTTTGCATATCTATTTCAACAGAAGTTTACCTTATTGTATGTGCATTTTGTATATTTATTTCAATACAAATTTAAATATTTTATGTGTATTTTGGTATATATATTTTTATAAGAAATGCGCTATTTGATGGGAATTTTGCATCTTTATTTTCATACAAATTTACATTATTTTATGAATATTCGGTGTATTTATTTTGATACGATTTTACATTATTCTATTTGTTTTTTGTATATATTTTTTTTTATACATATTTACATTATTTAATGTGTATCTTGCATATATATTACATACAAATTTATATATATATATATATATATATATATATATATATATATATATATATATATATATATATATATATATATATATATATATTTATACGTATTTACATAATTTCATGTGTATTTTGTATATATATTTCTATAGAAATCTACGTTATTTTATGTGTATTCGTATATATATTTTGAAACAAATTTACACTGTTTTATTTGTATTTTGCGTTTTTTTTCAATACAAATTTACCTTTTTGTATGTGTGCATTTTGTATATTAATTTTAATACAAATTTAATTATTCTATATGTATTTTTGTATATGTATTTAAAAAAAAATGCTTTATCTTATGGGTATTTTGCATCTTTATTTTCATACAAATTTAAATTATTTTATTGATATTCTATGTACCTATTTTGATACGATTTTACATTTTTCTATGCATAACAAAAATAAATACAGAATACACAAAAATAGATATGCAAAATACATATAAACAATGTAAATTTGTTTCAAAATATATATACGAATACACATGAAATAAGGTAGATTTCTATAAAAATATATATACAAAATACACATAAAATTAAGTAAATACGTATAAAAAATGTATACAAAATACACATAAAATAATGTTAATTAGTATCAAAATAAATAAACAAAATACCAATAAAAGAATGTGTATTTGTATAAATATATATATACAAAATACACATTAAATAATATAAATTTGTTTAAAACTATACAAAATACACATGAAATGATGTAAATACGTATAAAAATATATAAACAAAATACACATTAAATAATGTAAATTCGCGTCAAAATAAATAAACAAAATATCAATAAAAGAATGTGTATTTGTATGAAAATAGATATACAAAATACACATAAAATAACCTAAATTTGTATCAAACTATATACAAAAATACACAAAAATATTTTAAATTTGTATGAAAATAAATATACAAAATACACATAAAATTAGGTAAATTTGTATTGAAATACATACACAAAATACACATAAAATAATGTAAATTTGAATGAAAATACATAAACAAATACACTTAAAATAACGTAAATTTGAAAATAAAGAAGCAAAAAACCCATAAAATAACGCATTTTTTTTATAAAGATATATATACCAAAATACACATCAAAAAATTAAATTTGTATTAAAATAAATATACAAAAAACACATACAATAAGGTAAATTTGTATTGAAATAGATATGCAAAATACATATAAAACAATGTAAATTTGTTTCAAAATATATATACGAATACACATAAAATAACGTAGATTTCTATAAAAATATATATACAAAATACACATAAAATGAAGTAAATACGTATAAAAAAATGTATACAAAAAACATATAAAATAATGTAAATTCGTATCAAAATAAATAAACAAAATACCAATAAAAGAATGTGTATTTGTATAAATATAAATATACAAAATACACATAAAATAACGTAAATTTATATAAAACTATATACAAAAATACACAGAAGTAATTAAATTCGTATGAAAATAGATATACAAAATACAGATAAAATAAGCTAAATTTGAATTGAAATGTATATACAAAATACATAAAATAATGTAAATTTGTATCAAAATATTTAAAAAAATACATATAATAACGTAAATTTGTTTAAAAATATATAAACAAAATACACATTAAGTAATGTAAATACGTATAAAAATATGTACAAAATACACATATAATCATTTATTTCGTATCAAACTAAATAAACAAAATATCAATAAAATAATGTAAATTTGTATGAGAAAACATATACAAATACATATAAAATAACGCTAATTTCTATAAAAATATGTCCAAAAATGAGCGTAAAATAAAGTAACTATTAATAAAAATATATATACAAAACACACATTAAATAATGTAAATGCGTACATAAAATAACCTAAATTTGCATAAAACTATATACAAAAATACACAAAAATAATTTAAATTTGTATGAAAAGAAATATAGAAAATACACATAAAATTAGGTTAATTTGTATTGAAATACATATACAAAATTCACATAAAATAATGTAAATTTGAAAGAAAATATATAAATAAATACACATATAATAACGTAAATTTGTATGAAATATATATACAAAATACACATTAAATAATGTAAATATGTATAAAAAAATATATACAAAACACAAATAGAATAATGTAAAATCGTATCAAAATTTTCGTTATTATATGTATTTTTATAAATATTTTGATACAAATCTACATTATTTTATGTATTTTGTATATACATTTTATTTCAAATTTAGCTTATTTTATCTGTATTTTGTATATCTATTTTCATACGAATTTAATTACTTCTGTGTATTTTTGTATATAGTTTTATATAAATTTACGTTATTTTATGTGTATTTTGTATATTTATATTTATAAAAATACACATTCTTTTATTGGTATTTTGTTTATTTATTTTGATACGAACTTACATTATTTTATGTGTATTTTGTATACATTTTTTATACGTATTTACTTCATTTTATGTATTTTGTATATATATTTTTAGAAATCTACGTTATTTTATGTGTATTCGTATATATATTTTGAAACAAATTTACATTGTTTTATATATTTTGTATATCTATTTCAATAAAAATTTACCTTATTGTATGGGTAATTTTTATATTTATTTTAACACAAATTTAATTTTTTGATGTGTATTTTGGTATATATATTTCTATAAATAAAAAAAATGCGTTATTTTATGGGTATTTTACTTCTTTATTTTCATACAAATTTACATTATTTTATTAATATTCTGTGTATTTATTTTGATACGATTTTACATTATTCTATTTGTGTTTTGTACATATTTTTTATACAAATTTACGTTATTTTAAGTGTATTTGTTTATGTATTTTCATTCAAATTTACATTATTTTATCTGTATTTTGTGTATGTATTTCTATACAAATTTACCTAATTTTATGTGTATTTTGTATATTTATTTCCATACAAATTTAATTTATTTTATGTGTATTTTGTATATCTATTTTCATACAAATACACATTCTTTTATTGTTATTTTGTTTATTTATTTTGACACGAATTTACATTATTTAATGTGTATTTTGTATATATATTATATACGAATTTACATCATTTCATGTGTATTTTGTATAGTTTTAAACAAATTTATATTAATTAATGTATATATATATATATATATATATATATATATATATATATATATATATATATATATATATATATATATATATATATATATATATATATATATATATATATATATATATATATATATATATATATATATATATATATATATATATATATATATATATATATACTTACTTCATGTGTATTCGTATATATATTTTGAAACAAATTTACATTGTTTATATGTATTTTGCATATCTATTTTTGTGTATTCTGTATTTATTTTTGTTATACATAGAATAATGTAAAATCGTATCAAAATAAGTACACAGAATATCAATAAAATAATTTAAATTTGTATGAAAATAAAGATGCAAAATACCTATAAAATAAAGCTTTTTTTTTCTAAATACATATACAAAAATACACATAGAATAATTAAATATGTGTTAAAATTAATATACAAAATGCACATACAATAAGGTAAGTTTGTATTGAAAAAAAACGCAAAATACACATAAAACAGTGTAAATTTGTTTCAAAATATATATACGAATACACATAAAATAACGTTGATTTCTATAGGAATATATATACAAAATACACATGAAATGATGTAAATACGTATGAAAATATATACAAAATACACATTAAATACTGTAAATTCGCGTCAAAATAAATAAACAAAATATCAATAAAAGAATGTGTATTTGTATGAAAATAGATTTACAAAATACACATAAAATAACCTAAATTTGTATCAAACTATATACTAAAATATACAAAAATATTTTAAATTTGTATGAAAATAAATATACAAAATACACATAAAATTAGGTAGATTTGTATTGAAATACATATACAAAATACACATAAAATAATGTAAATTTGAATGAAAAGACATAGACAAATACACTTAAAATAACGTAAATTTGTATAAAAAAATATATACAAAACACAAATAGAATAATGTAAAATCGTATCAAAATAAATACACAGAATATTAATAAAATAATGTATATTTGTATGAAAATAAAGAGGCAAAATACCCATAAAATAACGCATTTTTTTTTTATTTATAAAAATATATATACCAAAATACACATAAAAAATTAAATTTGAATTAAAATAAATATATAAAAAAACACATACAATAAGGTAAATTTGTATTGAAATAGATATGCAAAATACATATAAAACAATGTAAATTTGTTTCAAAATATATATACGAATACACATAAAATAACGTAGATTTCTATAAATATATATATACAAAATACACATAAAATGAAGTAAATACGTATAAAAAAATGTATACAAAATAAAAATAAAATAATGTAAATTCGTATCAAAATAAATATACAAAATACCAATAAAAGAATGTGTATTTGTATAAATATAAATATACAAAATTCACATAAAATAACGTAAATTTATATAAAACTATATACAAAAATACACAGAAGTATTTTAATTTGTATGAAAATAGATATACAAAATAAGGTAAATTCGTTTCAAATTCAATAAACAAAATTCAGATAAAAGAAAGTATATTTCTAGAATAAATAAATATATAAAATACACATAAAATAACGAAAATTTGTTTGAAAATATATAAAAAAATAAACAAAAATAATTTCAATTTGTATGAAAATAAATATACAAAATACACATGTATTTTGTATATCTATTTTCACACAAATTTAATTACTTTTGTGTATTTTTGCATATAGTTTTACATAAATTTACGTTATTTTATTTGTATTTTGTATATTTATATTTATACAATACACATTCTTTTATTAGTATTTTGTTTATTTATTTTGATACGAGTTTACATTATTTTATGTGTATTTTGTACACCTTTTTTTATACGTATTTACTTCATTTTATGTATATTTATTTTCATAGAAATCTACGTTATTTTATGAGTATTCGTATATATATTTTGAAAAAAATTTACATGGTTTTATATGTATTTTGCATATCTATTTCAATACAAATTTACCTTATTGTATGTGCACTTTGTATATTTATTTTAATACAAATTCAAATATTTTATGTGTGTATAAATATTTTTATAAAAAATGCGTTATTTTATGGGTATTTTGCATCTTTATTTTCATACAAATTTACATTATTTTATTAATATTCTGTGTATTTATTTTGATACGATTTTACATTATTCTATTTGTGTTTTGTATATATTTTTTTATACATATTTACATTATTTAATGTGTATTTTTTATATATATTTTATACAAATTTACGTTTTTTTAAGTGTATTTGTTTATATATTTTCATTCAAATATACATTATTTTATGTGTATTTTGTAAATGTATTTCAATACAAATTTACCTAATTTTATGTGTATTTTGTATATTTATTTTCATACAAATTAAAATTATTTTTGTGTATTTTTGTATATAGTTTTATACAAATTTAGGTGATTTTATGTGTATATTGTATATCTATTTTCATACAAATACACCTTCTTTTATTGATATTTTGTTTATTTATTTTGACGCGAATTTACATTATTTAATGTGTATTTTATATATATATTTTTATACGTGTTTACATCATTTGATGTATATTTTGTATATATATTTCTATAGAAATCTACGTTGATTTATGAGTATTCGTATATAGATTTTGAAATAAATTTACACTCTTTTATGTGTATTTTGCATATTTTTTCAATACAAATTTACCTTATTGTATATGCATTTTGTATATTAATTTTAATACAAATTTAATTATGCTATGTGTATTTTTGTATATGTATTTTTATAAAAATATGCTTTATTTTATGGGTATTTTGCATTTTTATTTTCATTCAAATTTACATTATTTTATTTATATTCTGTTTATTTTTTTTTTGAAACAATTTTACATTATTCTATGTGTATTTTGTATATCTATTTTTATACGTATTTACTAAATTTATGTGTATTTTGTATATATATTTTTATAGAAATCTACGTTATTTTATGTGTATTCGTATATATATTTTGAAACAAATTTACATTGTTTTATATGTATTTTTGCATATCTCTTTCAAGACAAGTTTACCTTATTGTATGTGCATTTTGTATATTTACTTCAATACAAATTTAAATATTTTATGTGTATTTTGGTATATATATTTCTATAAGAAATGCGCTATTTGATGGGACTTTTGCATCTTTATTTTCATACAAATTTACATTATTTTATTAATATTCGGTGTATTTATTTTGATACGATTTCACATTATTCTATTTGTTTTTTGTATATATATATTTTTTATACATATTTACATTATTTAATGTGTATCTTGCATATATATTTCATACAAATTTATTATCTATTACTTATTTTCATACAAATACACATTCTTTTCATGATATTTTGTTTATTTATTTTGACACGAATTTACCTAGATATGTATTTTGTATATATATTTTTATACGTATTTACATAATTTCATGTGTATTTTGTATATATATTTCTATAGAAATCTACGTTATTTTATGTGTATTCGTATATATATTTTGAAACAAATTTACTTTGTTTATATGTATTTTTGAATATCTCTTTCAATACATATTTACCTTACTGTATATGCATTTTGTATATTTATTTCAATACAAATTTAAATATTTTATGTGTATTTTGGTATATATATTTTTATAAAAAATGCGCTATTTTATGGGAATTTTGCATCTTTCTTTTCATACAAATTTACATTATTTTATTGATATTCTGTGTATTTATATTGATAGGATTTTACATTATTCTATTTCTTTTTTGTAAATATTTTTTTATTCACATTTACATTATTTAATGTGTATCTTGCATATATATTTTATACATATTTACGTTATTTTAAGTGTATTTGTTTATATATTTTCATTCAAATTTACATTATTCTATGTGTATTTTGTATATGTATTTCAATACAAATTTACCTAATTTTATGTGTATTTTGTATATTTCTTTTCATACAAATTTTAAATATTTTTGTGTATTTTTGTATATAGTTTTATACAAATTTAGGTTATTTTATGTACGCATTTACTTTATTTAATGTGTGTTTTGTATATATATTTTTATGCAAATTTACTTTATTTTATGTGCATTTTTGTACATATATTTTTTTAGAAATTTGCGTTAATTTATGTGTATTTGTATATGTTTTCTCATACAAATTTACATTATTTGATTGCTATTTTGTTTATTTATTTTGATACGAATGAAAATAGATATACAAAATATACATAAAATAAACTAAAATAAAGCATATTTTTTTAAAAATACATATACAAAAATACACATAGATTAATCAAATTTGTATTAAAATTAATACACAAAATGCACATACAATAAGGTAAATTTGTATTAAAAAAATATGCAAAATACACATAAAACAATGTAAATTTGTTTCAAAATATATATATGAATACACATAAAATAACGCAGATTTCTATAGAAATATATATACAAAATACACTTGAAATAATGTAAATACGTATAAAAATATATATACAAAATACACATTAAATAATGTTAATTCTTGTCAAAATAAATAAACAAAATATCATGAAAAGAATGTGTATTTGTATGAAAATAGATATACAAAATACACATAAAATAACCTAAATTTGTATAAAACTATATACAAAAATACACAAAAATAATTTAAACTTGTATGAAAATAAATATACAAAAAACATATAAAATTAGGTAAATTTGTATTGAAATACATATACAAAATACACATAAAATAATGTAAATTTGAATGAAAATATATAAACATATAGACTTAAAATAACGTAAATTTGTATCAAATATATATACAAAAAACACATTAAATAATGTAAATATGTATAAAAAAATATCTACAAAACACAAATAAAATAATGTAAAATCGTATCAAAATAAATACAGAAAATATTAATAAAATAATGTAAATTTGTATGAAAATTAAGATGCAAAATACCCATAAAATAATGTATTTTATAAAAATATATATACGAAAAAACATAAAATATTTGATTTTGTATTAAAATAAATAGATATACAAAATACTCATAAAATAAGCTAAATTTGAATTGAAATATATATACAAAACACATAAAATAATGTAAATTTGTATCAAAATACTTATACAAATACACATATAATAACGTAAATTTGTATAAAAATATATAAACAAAATACACATTAAATAATGTAAATACGTAAAAAAAAAATGTACAAAATACACAAATAATCATGTAATTCGTATCAAAATAAATAGACAAAATACCAATAAAATTATGTAAATTTCTATGAGAAAACATATACAAAATACACATAAATAACGCAAATATCAATAAAAATATATATAATATAATATATTTTTAAACATATTTAAAATATTTAAGGTATATTTTGTATATATATTTTATCCAAATTTACGTTATGTTATATGTATTTGTTTATATATTTTCATACAAATTTACATTATTTTATGTGAGTTTTGTATATGTATTTCAATACAAATTTGCCTAACTTTATGTGTATTTTGCATATCTATTTTCAAACAAATTTAAATTATTTTTGTGTATTTTTGTATATATTTTTATACAAATTTTAGTTATTTTATTTGTTTTTTGTATATATATTTTCCTACAAATATACTATCTTTTATTGGAATTTTGTGTATTTAATTTTTTATGAATTTACATTATTTTATGTGTATTTTGTATATATATTTTTCTACGTATTTAAATTATTTTATGTGTATTTTATATATACATTTTCATAAAAATTTACGTTATTTTATTGTGTGTATTCGTATATATTTTGAAACAAATTTTATACAAATTCATGTTATTTTATGTATATTTGTATATATATTTTCATACAAATTTATATTATTTTATGTGTATTCTTACATATATTTTATTACAAATTTACCTTATTTTATGTTTATTTTGTATATTTATTTCATTTAATATAATCAAATTTAAATTTATTGTATATGCATTTTGTATATTAATTTTAATACAAATTTAATTATTCTATGTGTATTTTTCTATATGTATTTTTATAAAAATATGCTTTATTTTATGGGTATTTTGCATCTTTATTTTCATACAAATTTACGTTATTTTATTGATATTCTGCTCATTCATTTTGATACGATTTGACATTATTCTATGTGTATTTTGTATATATTTTTCATACAAATTTACGTTATTTTATGTGTATTTGTTTATATATTTTGACACAAATTTACAATATTTTATGGGTATTTTGTATATATATTTCAAAGAAATTTACCTAGTTTTATGTGTATTTTGAATATCTATTTTCATTCAAACTCAAATTATTTTGATGTATTTTGTATATATTTCAATACAAATTTTAGTTAGGTTATGTGTATTTTGTAAATCTATTTTCATTCAAATATATATTATTTTATTGGTATTTTGTTGATTTATATTGATACAAATTTACATTATTTTATATGTACTTTGTATATATATTTTATACACATTTACATTATTTAATATTTATTTTGAGTATATAATTTTATACAAATTCATGGTATTTTATGTGTATTGTATATATATTTTAATATAAATTTACATTATTTTATGTGTATTTTGTACATATATTTCATTACAAATTTACCTTATTTTATGTTTATTTTGTATGTGTATTTTGTACATTTATATTTATACAAATACACATTCTTTTATTGGTATTTTGTTTATTTATTTTGTTTCGAATTTACATTATTTTATGTGTATTTTGTTTACATTTTTTTATACGTATTCACTTAAGGTTATGTGTATTTTGTATATATATTTTTATAGAAATCTACGTTATTTTATGTGTATTCGTACATATATTTTGAAACAAATTTACATTGTTTTATATGTACAATAAGGTAAATTTGTATTGAAATAGATATGCAAAATACATATAAAGCAATGTAAATTTGTTTCAAAATATGTACACGAATACACCTAAAATAACGTAGATTTCTATAAAAATATATATACAAAATACACATAAAATGAAGTAAATACGTATAAAAAATGTATACAAAATACACATAAAATAATGTAAATTCGTATCAAAATAAATAAACAAAATACCAATAAAAGAATGTGTATTTGTATAAATATAAATATACAAAATACACATAAAATAACGTAAATTTATATAAAACTATATACAAAAATACACAGAAGTAATTAAATTTGTATGAAAATATATTCAAAACACACAGAAAATAAGCTAAATTTGAATTGAAATATATATACAAAATACATGAAATAAAGTAAATTGGTATCAAAATATTTATACAAATACACATATAATAACGTAAATTTGTATGAAAATATATAAACAAAATACACATTAAAATATGTAAATACGTATAAAAAAATGTGTACAAAATACACATATAATCATGTAATTCGTATCAAAATAAATAAACAAAATACCAATAAAATAATATAAATTTGTATGAGTAAACGTGTATAAATATAAATATACAAAATACACATACAAAATAAACATAAAATAAGGTAAATTTGTAATGAAATATATGTACAAAATACACATAAAATAATGTAAATTTATATGAAAATATATACAAATACATAAAATACCATGAATTTGTATAAAATAATATATTCAAAATAAATATCAAATAATGTAAATGCGTATAAAAATATATATAAAAAGTACCTATAAAATAATATAAATTCGTATCAATATAAATCAACAAAATACCAATAAAATAATATATATTTGAATGAAAATAGATTTACAAAATACACATAACATAACTAAAATTTGTATTGAAATATATACAAAAATACATAAAAATAATTTGAGTTTGTATGAAAATAGATATTCAAAATACACATAAAACTAGGTAAATTTCTTTTGAAATATATATACAAAATACCCATAAAATATTGTAAATTTGTGTCAAAATATATAAACAAATACACATAAAATAACGTAAATTTGTATGAAAAATATTTACAAAATACACATAGAATAATGTCAAATCGTATCAAAATGAATGAGCAGAATATCAATAAAATAATGTAAATTTGTATGAAAATAAAGATGCAAAATACCCATAAAATAAAGCATATTCTTATAAAAATACATATACAAAAATACACATAGAATAATTAAATTTGTAATAAAATTAATATACAAAATGCATATACAATAAGGTAAATTTGTATTGAAAAAATATGCAAAATACACATAAAAGTGTAAATTTGTTTAAAAATCTATATACGAATACACATAATATAACGTAGATTTCTATAGAAATATATATACAAAATACACATGAAATGATGTAAATACGTATAAAAATATATATACAAAATACACATTAAATAATTTAAATTCTCGTCAAAATAAATAAACAAAATATCAATAAAAGAATGTGTATTTGTATGAAAATAGATATACAAAATACTCATAAAATAACCTAAGTTTGTATAAAACTATATACAAAAATACACAAAAATAATTTAAATTTGTATGAAAATAAATATACAAAATACACATAAAATTAGGTAAATTTGTATTGAAATACATATACAAAATACACATAAAATAATGGAAGTTTGAATGAAAATATATAAACATATACACTTAAAATAACGTAAATTTGTATCAAATATATATACAAAATACTAATTAAATAATGTAAATATGTATAAAAGTATATATTCAAAACACAAATAGAATAATGTAAAATCGTATCAAAATAAATACACAGAATATTAATAAAATAATGTAAATTTGTATGAAAATAAAGATGCAAAATAGCCATAAAATAACGCATTTTTTATAAATATATATATACCAAAATACACATAAAATATTAAAATTTGTATTAAAGTAAATATAAAAAATGCACATACTGTAAGGTAAATTTGTATTGAAATAGATATGCAAAATACATATAAAACAATGTAAATTTGTTTCAAAATATATATACGAATACAAATAAAATAACGTTGATTTCTATAAAATATATACAAAATACACATAAAATGAAGTATTTGATATATATTTTTATACTTATTTACATACTTTTATATGTATTTTGAATATATATTTTCATAGAAATTTACTCTATATGTATATGTATAGAAAATACACATGAAATAATCTAAATTCGTATCGAAATAAATGAACAAAATATCGATAAAATAATGTAATTTTGAATGAAAATATATATAGAAAATACACATAAAATAACGTAAATACAAATAAATATATACACATAAAATGATTTGAATTTGAATGAAAATAGATATAAAAATAAACTTAAAATAAGGCAAATTTATAATGAAATATATATACAAAATACACATAAAATAATGTAGATTTATTTCAAAATATATATACGAATACACATAAAATAACTTAGATTTCTATAGAAATATATATACAAAATACACATGAAATGTTGTAAATACGTATAAAAATATATATACAAAATACACATTAAATAATGTAAATTCGTGTCAAAATAAATAATTAAAATGTCAATAAAAGAATGTGTATTTGTATGAAAATACATATACAAAATACACATAAAATAACGTAAATTTGTATAAAACAATATATAAAAATACACAAACATAAATTAAATTTGTATGATTATAAATATACAAAATACACATAAAATTAGGTAAATTTGTAAAGAAATACATATACAAAATACACATAAAATAATGTAAATTTGAATGAAAATATATAAACAAATACACTTAAATTAACATAAATTTGTATAAAATATATATAAAAAATACTCATTAAATAATGTAAATATGTATAAAAAAATATATATACAAAACACAAATAGAATAATGTAAAATCGTATTAAAATAAATACACAGAATGTAAATAAAATAATGTAAATTTGTATGAAAATAAAGATGCAAAATACCCATAAAATAACGCATTTTTTATAAATATACAAAATACTCATGAAAGGATGTAAATACGTATAAAAATATATATACAAAATACACATTAAATAATGTAAATTCGCGTCAAAATAAATAAACAAAATGTCAATAAAAGAATGTGTATTTGTATGAAAATAAATATACAAAATACACATAAAATAACGTAAATTTGTATAAAACAATATACAATAATACACAGAAGTAATTAAATTCGTATGAAAATAGATATACAAAATAGAGATAAAATAAGCTAAATTTGAATTGAAATGTATATACAAAATACATAAAATAATGTAAATTTGTATCAAAATATTTATAAAAATACATATAATAACGTAAATTTGCTTAAAAATATATAAACAAAATACACATTAAGTAATGTAAATACGTATAAAAAATATGTACAAAATACACATATAATCATGTAATTCGTATCAAACTAAATAAACAAAATAGCAATAAAATAATGTAAATTTGTATGAGAAAACATATACAAATACATATAAAATAACGCTAATTTCTATAAAAATATATGTCCAAAAATGAACGTAAAATAAATTAACTTTGGATAAAAATATATATACAAAACACACATAAAATAACCTAAATTTGTATCAAACTATATACAAAAATACACAAAAATATTTTAAATTTGTATGAAAATAAATATACAAAATACACATAAAATTAGGTAAATTTGTATTGAAATACATACACAAAATACACATAAAATAATGTAAATTTGAATGAAAATACATAAACAAATACACTTAAAATAACGTAAATTTGTATAAAAAAATATGTACAAAACACAAATAGAATAATGTAAAATCGTATCAAAATAAATACACAGAATATTAATAAAATAATGTAAACTTGTATGAAAATAAAGAAGCAAAATACCCATAAAATAACGCTTTTTTTTTTTAAATATATATACCAAAATACACATCAAAAAATTAAATTTGTATTAAAATAGATATACAAAAAACACATACAATAAGGTAAATTTGTATTGAAATAGATATGCAAAATACATATAAAACAATGTAAATTTGTTTCAAAATATATATACGAATACACATAAAATAACGTAGATTTCTATAAAAATATATATACAAAATACACAAAATGAAGTAAATACGTATAAAAAAATGTATACAAAATACATAAAATAATGTAAATTTGTATCAAAATAAATAAACAAAATACCAATAAAAGAATGTGTATTTGTATAAATATAAATATACAAAATACACATAAAATAACGTAAATTTATATAAAACTATATACAAAAATACACAGAAGTAATTAAATTTGTATGAAAATATATACAAAATACACAAAATAAGCTAAATTTGAATTGAAATATATATACAAAATACATGAAATAAAGTAAATTTGTATCAAAATATTTATACAAATACACATATAATAACGTAAATTTGTATGAAAATATATAAACAAAATACACATTAAATAATGTAAATACGTATAAAAAAATATGTACAAAATACACATATAATCATGTAATTCGTATCAAAATAAATAAACAAAATACCAATAAAATAATATAAATTTGTATGAGTAAACGTGTATGTTGCATATTTTTTCAATACAAAATTACCTTATTATATACGCATTTTGTATATTAATTTTAATACAAATTTAATTATTCGATGTGTATTTTTGTATCTGTATTTTTATAAACATATGCTTTATTTTTGGGTATTTTGCATCTTTATTTTCATACAAATTTACATTATTTTATTGATATTCTGCTCATTCATTTTGATACGAATTGACATTATTCTATGTGTATTTTGTATATATTTTTCATACAAATTTACGTTATTTTATGTGTATTATTATATATTTTGACACAAATTTACAATATTTTATGGGTATTTGTATATACATTTCAAAAGAAATTTACCTAGTTTTATGTGTATTTTGTATATCTATTTTCATACAAACTCAAATTACTTCTATGTATTTTTGTATATATTTTAATACAAATTTTAGTTATGTTATGTGTATTTTGTAAATTTATTTTCATTCAAATATATATTATTTTATTGGTGTTTTGTTGATTTATATTGATACGAATTTACATTATTTTATATGTACTTTGTATATATATTTTTATACGCATTTACATTATTTAATATTTATTTTGAATATATTTTATACAAATTCATGGTATTTTATGTGTATTTGTATATATTTTTATATAAATTTACATTATTTTATGTGTATTTTGTACATATATTTTTTTTACAAATCTACCTTATTTTATGTTTATTTTGAATGTGTATTTTCTATATTTAAATTTATCCAAATACACATTCTTTTATTGGTATTTTGTTTATTTATTTTAATTCGAATTTACATTATTTTATGTGTATTTTGTATACATTTTTTTATACGTATTTACTTAGTTTTAAGTGTATTTTGTATATATATTTTTATAGAAATCTTTTTTTATTTGTATTCGTATATATATATATTGAAACAAATTTACAATGTTTTATATGTATTTTTGCATATCTCTTTCAATACAAATTTACCTTATTGTATGTGCATTTTGTATATTAATTTCAATGCAAATTTAAATATTTTGGTATATATATAAGATTACGAAAATTTGAATAAAAATATATACAAAAAAAGAAAAAAATAAATTTCAATTTGTATGAAAATAGATATACAAAATACACATATAATTAGTTAAATTTGTATTTAAATACATGTACACAATACATATAAAATAACCTAAATTTGTATCAAACTATGTACAAAAATACACAAAAATATTTTAAATTTGTATGAAAATAAATATACAAAATACACATAAAATTAAATTTGTATTGAAATACATACACAAAATAAACATAAAATAATGTAAATTTGAATGAAAATACATAAACAAATACACTTAAAATAACGTAAATTTGTATAAAAAAATATGAACAAAACACGAATAGAATAATGTAAAATCGTATCAAAATAAATACACAGAATATTAATAAAATAATGTAAATTTGTATGAAAATAAAGAAGAAAAATACCCATAATACACCAAAATACACATAAAAAATTAAATTTGTATTAAAATAAATATACATAAAACACATACAATAAGGTAAATTTCTATTGAAATAGATATGCAAAATACATATAAAACAATGTAAATTTGTTTCAAAATATATATACGAATACACATAAAATAACGTAGATTTCTATAAAAATATATATACAAAATACACATAAAATGAAGTAAATACGTATAAAAAATATATACAAAATACACATAAAATAATGTAAATTCGTATCAAAATAAATAAACAAAATACCAATAAAAGAATGTGTATTTGTATAAATATTTTGTATATATTTTTCATACAAATTTACGTTATTTTATGTGTATTTGTTTATATATTTTGACACAAATTTACAATATTTTATGGGTATTTTGTATATACTTTTCAAAAGAAATTTACCTAGTTTTATGTGTATTTTGTATATCTATTTTCATACAAAATGAAATTATTTCTATGTATTTTTGTATATATTTTAATACAAATTTTAGTTATGTTATGTGTATTTTGTAAATTTATTTTCATTCAAATATATATTATTTTATTGGTGTTTTGTTGATTTAAATTGATACGAATTTACATTATTTCATATGTACTTTGTATATATTTTTTTAGACGCTTTTACATTATTTAATATTTATTTTGAATATATTTTTATACAAATTCATGGTATTTGATGTGTATTTGTATATATATTTTTATATAAATTTACATTATTTTATGTGTATTTTGTACATATATTTTTTTTACAAATCTACCTTATTTTATGTTTATTTTGTATGTGTATTTTGTATATTTATATTTATCCAAATACACATTCTTTTATTGGTATTTTGTTTATTTATTTTAAATCGAATTTACATTATTTTATGTGTATTTTGTATACATTTTTTTAAACGTATTTACTTAGTTTTAAGTGTATTTTGTATATATATTTTTATAGAAATCTACGTTTTTTTATTTGTATTCGTATATATATTTTGAAACAAATTTACATTGTTTACTATGTATTTTTGCATATCTCTTTCAATACAAATTTACCTTATTGTATGTGCATTTTGTATATTTATTTCAATGCAAATTTTAATATTTTAAGTGTATTTTGGTATATATATTTTTATAAGATTACGAAAATTTGAATAAAAATATATACAAAAAAACAAAAAAATAAATTTCAATTTGTATGAAAATAGATATACAAAATACACATATAATTAGTTAAATTTGTATTTAAATACATGTACACAAAATACACATAAAATAACCTAAATTTGTATCAAACTATGTACAAAAATACACAAAAATATTTTAAATTTGTATGAAAATAAATATACAAAATACACATAAAATTAGGTACATTTGTATTGAAATACATACACAAAATTCACATAAAATAATGTAAATTTGAATGAAAATACATAAACAAATACACTTAAAATAACGTAAATTTGTAAAAAAAATATGTACAAAACAAATAGAATAATGTAAAATCGTATCAAAATAAATACACAGAATATTAATAAAATTATGTAAATTTGTATGAAAATAAAGAAGCAAAACACCCATAAAATAACGCATTTTTTTTATTTATAAAAATATATATACCAAAATACACATAAAAAAATTAAATTTGTATTAAAATAAATATACAAAAAACACATACAATAAGATAAATTTGTATTGAAATAGATATGCAAAATACATATAAAACAATGTAAATTTGTTTCAAAATATATATACGAATACACATATAATAACGTAGATTTCTATAAAAATATATATACAAAATACACATAAAATGAAGTAAATACGTATAAAAAATATATACAAAATACACATAAAATAATGTAAATTCGTATCAAAATAAATAAACAAAATACCAATAAAAGAATGTGTATTTGTATAAATATAAATATACAAAATACACATAAAATAACGTAAATTTATATAAAACTATATACAAAAATACCCAGAAGTAGTTAAATTTGTATGAAAATATATACAAAATACACACAAAATAAGCTAAATTTGAATTGAAATATATATACAAAATACATAAAATAAAGTAAATTTGTATCAAAATATTTATCCAAATACATATATAATAACGCAAGTTTTTTAAAATTTATATAAACAAAATACACATTACATAATGTAAATACGTATAAAAAATATGTACAAAATACACATATAATCATGCAATTCGTATCAAAATAAATAAACAAAATACCAATAAAATAATATAAATTTGTATGAGTAAACGTGTATGTTGCATATTTTTTCAATACAAATTTACCTTATTATATACGCTTTTTGTATATTAATTTTAATATATGTGTATTTGAATATATATTTTGATACAAATTTACATTATTTTATGTATTTTCTATATTTATTTCAATTCAAATTTAGCTTATTTTATGTGTCTTTTGTATATCTATTTTTATACAAATTTAATTATTTTTGTATATTTTTGTATATAGTTTTATACAATTTTACGTTATTTTATGTGTATTTTCTATATTTATATTTATACAAGTTAACATTCTTTTATTGGCATTTAGTTTATTTATTTTGATACGAATTTACATTATTTGATGTGTATTTTGTGTATTTTCTTATACGTATTTACTGCATTTTATGTGTATTTTGTATATATATTTTTATAGAAATCTACGTTATTTTATGTGTATTCGTATATATATTTTGAAACAAATTTGCATTGTTTTATGTGTATTTTGCATATCTATTTCAATACAAATTTACTTTATTTTATGTGCATTTTGTATATTTATTGAAAGACAAATTTAAATATTTTATGTGTATTTTGGTATATATATTTTCATAAAAATTGCGTTGTTTTATGGGTATTTTGCATCTTTATTTTCATACATATTTACATTATTTTATTAATATTCTGTGTATTTATTTTGATACTATTTTACATTATTCTATTTGTGTTTTGTATATATTTTTTTATACATATTTACATTATTTAATGTGTATTTTCTATATATATTTCAAACAAATTTACGTTATTTTAAGTGTATTTGTTTATATATTTTCATTCAAATTTACATTATTTTATGTGTTTTTTGTATATGTATTTCAATAGAAATTTAACTAGTTTTATGTGTATTTTATATTTATATTTTTATACAAATTTAAATTATTTTTGTGTATTTTTTTAATAGAGTTTTATACAAATTTACAATATTTTATGTGTATTTTGTATATCTATTTTCATACAAATACAAATTCTTTTATTGATATTTTGTTTATTTATTTTGATGCGAATTTACATTATTTAATGTGTATTGTGTATATATATTTTTATACGTATTAACGTCATTTCATGTGTATTTTGTATATATATTTCTATAGAAATATACGTTATTTTATGTGTATTCGTATATATATTTTAAAACAAATATACATTGATTTATGTGCATTTTGTATATTTTTTCAATACAAATTTCCCTTATTGTACGTGCATTTTGTATATTAATTTTAATACAAATTTAATTATTCTATGTGTATTCTTGTATATGTATTTAAAAAAAAATATGCTTTATTTTATGGGTATTTTGCATCTTTATTTTCATACAAAATTACATTATTTTATTGATATTCTGTGTATTTTTTCTATGTATATTTTGTATATCTATTTTATACAAATGTACGTTATTTTATGTGAATTTGTTTTCATTTCATACAAATTTACATTATTTTATGTGTATTTAGTACATGTATTTAAATACAAATTTAACTAATTATATGTGTATTTTGTATATCTATTTTCATACAAATTGAAATTTATTTTTTTGTTTTTTTGTATATACTTTTATTCAAATGTTCGTTATTTTATGTGTATTTTGTATATTTATTTTCCTACAAATATACGTTCTTTTATCGGAATTTTGTTTATTTATTTTGATACGAATTTTCATTTTTTTAGGTGTATTTGATATATATATTTTTATACTTATTTACATAATTTTATATGTATTTTGAATATATATTTTCATAGAAATTTACTCTATATGTATATACAAAAAAACCAAAAATGATTTAAATTTGTATGAAAATAAATATACAAAATACACATAAAATAAGATAAATTTGTATTGAAATACATATACAAAATACACTTAAAATAATGTAAATTTGAATGAAATTATATAAACAAATACACTTAAAATGACGTTAATTTGTATAAAATATATATAAAAAATACACATTAAATAATGAAAATATGTATAAAAAAATAAATAGAAAACACAAATAGTATAATATAAAATCGTATCAAAATATATACACAGAATATTAATAAATTAATGTACATTTGTATGAAAACTAAGATGCAAAATACCTATAAAATAACGCATTTTTTATAAAATTATATATACCAAAATACACATAAAATATTTGAATTTGTATTAAAATAAATATACAAAATGCACATACAATAAGGTAAATTTGTATTGAAATAGATATGCAAAAAACATATAAAACAATGTAAATTTGTTTCAAAATAACGTAGATTTCTATAAATATATATATACAAAATACAAATAAAATTAAGTAAATACGAATCAAAAATGTATACAAAATACACATAAAATAATGTAAATTCGTATAAATATAAATAAACAAAATACCAATAAGAGAATGTGTATTTGTATAAATATAAATATACAAAATGCACATAAAATAACGTAAATTTGTATAAAACTATATACAAAAATACACAGAAGTAATTAAATATTCTATAAATATATATATACAAAATACAAATAAAATTAAGTAAATACGAATCAAAAATGTATACAAAATACACATAAAATAATGTAAATTCGTATAAATATAAATAAACAAAATACCAATAAGAGAATGTGTATTTGTATAAATATAAATATACAAAATGCACATAAAATAACGTAAATTTGTATAAAACTATATACAAAAATACACAGAAGTAATTAAATTTGTATGAAAATAGATATACAAAATACACACAAAATAAGCTAAATTTGAATTGAAATATATATACAAAATACATAAAATAAATTAAATGTGTTTCAAAATATTTTTAACAAATACACATATAATAACGTTAATTTGTAAAAAAATATATATATAAACAAAATACACATTAAGTAATGTAAATACGTATAAAAAAATATTTACAAAATACACTAATAATCAAGTCATTCGTATCAAAATAAATAAACAAAAAACTAATTAAATAATGTAAATTTGTATGAGAAAACATATACAAAATAAACATAAAATACGGTTTCAAGTTTCTATAAAAATATATGTACAAAAATGCACATAAAATTAGTTTGCATAAAAAAATATATACAAAACACTCATTAGATAATGTAAATGAGTATAAAAATATGTATACAAAATACCTATGAAATATTCTAAATTCGTATCGAGTTAAATTAAGAAAATAACAATAAAATAATGTAATTTTGGATGAAAATATATATAAAAAACACACATAAAATAACCTAAATACAAATACAAATATACACATTAAATAATTTAAAATTGAATGAAATAAATATACAAAATACACATAAAATAAGGTAAATTTGTAATAAAATATATGTAAGAATACACATAAAATAATATAAATTTGTATGAAAATATATATACAAATACACATAAAATAACATGAATTTGTATAAAATGTTTCAAAATATATATGAATACACACAATAAAATAACGTAAATTTTTTATGAAAATGTATATATAAAATACACATAAAATAGTTTAAAAACGTAGAAAAATATATATACAAAATACACATAAAATAATGTAAATTCGTAAAAAAATAAATACACAAAATTCCAATAAAAGAATGTATATTTGTAGGAAAATATATATACAAAAAACAAATAAAATAACTAAAATTTGTATAAAAATATATACAAATATACACAAAAATAATTTAAATTTGTTTGAAAATAGATATGCAAAATACACATGAAGTTAGGCAAATTTCTATTGAAATACATATACAAAACTCACATAAAATAATGTAAATTTGTATGAAAATATATAAACAAATACATATAAAATCACGTAAATTTGGATAAAATATATATATACAAAATATACATTAAATATTTTAAATGTGTATGAAAATATATTATATTATATATTTTTTTATTGATATTTGCGTTATTTATGTGTATTTTGTATATGTTTTCTCATAGAAATTTACATTATTTTATTGGTATTTTGTCTATTTATTTTGATACGAATTACATGATTATTTGTGTATTTTTTACATTTTTTTATACGTATTTACATTATTAAATGTGTATTTTGTTTATATATTTTTATACAAATTTACGTTATTATATGTGTATTTGTATAGGTATTTTGATACATATTTACATTATTTTATGTATTTTGTATATATATTTCAATTCAAATTTAGCTTATTTTATGTGTATTTTGTATATCTATTTATTTTAATACAAAATCAAATATTTTATGTTTTTTCGTATTTATATTTTTATAAAAAATGCGTTATTTTATGGGTATTTTGCATCTTAATTTTCGGGTCTTTTCCGTTTGGCGTACAGCTCTAAAAGTAATTTTAATATAGATTTTTCTATGTATTTTTGTCCGTAGAATCAGAATATCGCATTATTTTTTTGGAGAAATTAACAGTTTTTGAGTTATTTGCCTTTAAAGTTATTTTCTTCCTATCTATTACTGAAGGAATTCAAACTTTAAAAAGTCGTAATATTCAGTATTATATACAATTTATGGATCTTTTCCGTTTGCAAACCTTCAGCAGTCATGGAAACGCTTTGAAAATCCAATTCAAGGACTTTTTTTTTACTCTTGAAAATATGGGATAATGTTTACGAAAGCGCGTCGCCTCTGGTGCTGGCCGCGGCGAGGCTGCAGCGGGTGTTGCGAGAAATACCTCCTCGCTGAAATAAGTCACATATACATGAGGGGGGGGGGTCCAGGGAGGGGCGTAGCCCCCCCTGGTTATTATGGGGGGTCGAGGGGGGCGCAGCCCCCCCGTTAGTAGGTCGTAAAGTTCGGTTGGAGTAGTTTAAATATGCTCCCCGACCCTAAGCCCTCTGCGAGCTATTTTGAGGCTGCGGCGGCTGCAGCGTAAAGGAAAATAACTTAAAAACTGTTCGTTCCTCCATAAAACGGTTGTCATATTCGGATTCTACGGACAAAAATACATAAGAAAATCTATATTAAAATTAATTTTAGCGCTGTACGCCAAACGGAAAAGATCCATATTTTATACAAATTTATTATCTATTATCTATTTTCATACAAATACACATTCTTTTCATGATATTTTGTTTATTTATTTTGACACGAATTTACATTATTTGATATGTATTTTGTATATATATTTTTATACGTATTTACATAATTTCATATGTATTTTGTATATATATTTCTATAGAAATCTACTTTATTTTATTTGTATTCGTATATATATTTTGAAACAAATTTACATTGTTTTATATGTATTTTTGAATATCTCTTTCAATACAAATTTACCTTACTGTATATGCATTTTGTATATTTATTTCAATACATTTTTAAATATTTTATGTGTATTTTGGTAAATATATTTTTATAAAAAATGCGATAATTTTTGGGAATTTTGCATCTTTATTTTCATACAAATTTACATTATTTTATTGATATTCTGTGTATTTATTTTGATACGATTTTATATTATAATATTTGTTTTTTGTATTTATATTTTTTATACACATTTACATTATTTAATGTGTATCTTGCATATATATTTTATACAAATTTACGTTATTTTAAGTGTATTTGTTTATATATTTTCATTCAAATTTACATTATTTGATGTGTATTTTGTATATGTATTTAAATACAAATTTGCCTAGTTTTATGTGTATTTTGTATATTTCTTTTCAAACAAATTTAAATTATTTTTCTGTATTTTTGTATATAGTTTTATACAAATTAAGGTTATTTTATGTACGCATTTACATTATTTAGTGTGTGTTTTGTATAAATATGTTTTTCCAAATTTATTTTATTTTATGTGCATTTTTGTACATATATTTTTATAGAAATTTGCGTTATTTTTATATGTTTTCTCATACAAATTTACATTATTTTATTGCTATTTTGTTTATTTATTTTGACACGAATTATATGATTATATGTGTATTTTTTACATATTTTTTTTACGTATTTACATTACTTAATGCGAATTTTGTTTATATATTTTTAAACAAATCTACGTTATTATATGTATTTGTATAAATATTTTGATACAGATTTACATTATTTTATGTATTTTGTATGTACATTACAAATCAAATTTAGCTCATTTTAGCTGTATTTTGTATATATATTTTCATACAAATTTAATTACTTCTGTGTATTTTTTGTATATAGTTTTATACAAATTTACGATATTTTATGTGTATTTTGTATATTAATATTTATACAAATACACTTTCTTTTACTGGTATTTTGTTTATTTATTTTGAAACTATTTTTATGTATTTTTTGTATTCATTTTTTTATACGTATTTACTTCATTTTATGTGTATTTATTTTTATAGAAATCTACGTTATTTTATGTGTATTTTACAAATACACAGTCTTTTATTGGTATATTGTTTATTTACATTTATACGAATTTACATTATTTTCTGTGTATTTTGTATATATTTTTTTATACGTATTTACTTAATATTATGTGTATTTTGTATATGTATTTTTATGGAAATCTACGTTATTTTATGTGTATTCGTATATATATTTTGATACAAATTTACATTATTTTATATGTATTTTGCATATCTATTTCAATACAAATTTACCTTATTGTATGTGCATTTTGTATATTTATTTTAATACAAATTCAAATATTTTATGTGCATTTTGGTATCAATATTTTTATAAAAAGTGCGTTATTTTATAGGTATTTTGCATCTTAATTTTCATACAAATTTACATTATTTTATTAATATTCTGTGTATATATTTTGATACGATTTTACATTATTCTATTTGTGATTGGTATATATATTTTTTATACATATTTACATTATTTAATGTGTATTTTGATTATATATTCCATACAAATTTACGTTATTATATGTGTATTTGTTTATATATTTTCTTTCAAATTTACATTATTTTATATGTATTTTGTATATGTATTTCAATACAAATTAACCTAATCTTATGTGTATTTTGTATATTTCTTTTCATACAAATTTAAATTATTTTTGTGTATTTTTGTATATAGTTTTATACAAATTTAGGTTATTATATGTACGCATTTACATTATTTAATGTGTTACTTTATTTATATATTTTTATAGAAATCTACGTTATTTTATGTGTATCCGTATATATATTTTGAAACAAATTTACATTGTTTTATATGTATTTTGCATATCTATTTCAATACAGATTTACATTATTGTATGTGTTTTTTGTATATTTATTTTAATACAGATTTAATTTTTTGATGTGTATTTTGGTATATATATTTTTATAAATAAAAAAATGCGTTATTTTATGGGTATTTTGCTTCTTTATTTTCATACAAATTTACATTATTTTATTAATATTCTGTTTATTTATTTTGATACGATTTTACATTATTCTATTTGTGTTTTGTACATAGTTTTTATACAAATTTACGTTATTTTAAGTGTATTTGTTTATGTATTTTCATTCAAATTTACATTATTTTTTGTGTATTATGTGTATGTATTTCAATACAAATTTACCTAATTTTATGTGTATTTTGTATATTTATTTTCATACAAATTTAGAATATTTTTGTATATAGTTTGATACAAATTTAGGTTATTTTATGTGTATTTTGTATATCTATTTTCATACAAATACACATTCTTTTATTGATATTTTGTTTATTTATTCTGACGCGAATTTACATTATTTAATGTGTATTTTGTATATATATTTTTATACGTATTTACATCATTTCATGTGTATTTTGTATAGTTTTAAACAAATTTATATTATTTAATGTGAATTTTGTATATATATATTTATACAAATACACATTCATTTATTGGTATTTTGTTTATTTATTTTGATACTAATTTACGTTATTTTATGTGTATTTTGTATTTTTATACGTATTTACTTAATTTTATGTGTATTTTGTATATATATTTTTATAGAAATCTACCTTATTTCATGTGTATTCGTATATATATTTTGAAACAAATTTACATTGTTTATATGTATTTTGCATATCTATTTTTGTGTATGTATTTATTTTTGTTATACATAGAATAATGAAAAATCGTATCAAAATAAGTACACAGAATATCAATAAAATAATTTAAATTTGTATGAAAATAAAGATGCAAAATACCCATAAGATAATGCATATTTTTAAAAAAAAAATACATATACAAAAATACACATAGAATAATTAAATTTGTATTAAAATTAATATACAAAATGCACACATACAATAAGGTAAATTTGTATTGAAAAAAAACGCAAAATACAAATAAAACAGAGTAAATTTGTTTCAATATATATATACGAATACACATAAAATAACGTAGATTTCTATAGAAATATATATACAAAATACACAAGAAATTATGTAAATACGTATAAAAAAAAATATATATATATATATATATATATATATATATATATATATATATATATATATATATATATATATATATATATATATATATATATATATATAAAATACATATTAAGTAATGTAAATTCGTGACAAAATAAATAAACAAAATATCATGAAAAGAATGTGTATTTGTATGAAAATAAATAATAGATAATAAATTTGCATGTAATATATATGCAAGATACATTTAAATAATGTAAATATGTATAAAAAATATATATACAAAAAACAAATAGAACAATGTAAAATCGTATCAAAATAAATACACCGAATATTAATAAAATAATGTAAGTTTGCATGAAAATAAAGATGCAAAATTCCCATCAAATAGCGCATTTCTTATAAAAATATATATAATGTAAATATGTATTAAAAAAATGTATACAAAAAACAAATAGAACAATGTAAAATCGTATCAAAATAAATACACCGAATATTAATAAAATAATGTAAATTTGTATGAAAATAAAGATGCAAAATTCCCATCAAATAGCGCATTTCTTATAAAAATATATTTATATAGATATGCAAAATAAACATAAATAATGTAAATTTGTATCAAAATATATATACGAATACCCATAAAATAGAGTAAATTTCTATGAAATTATACATTCAAAACACAAATAAAATGATATAAATAAGTATAAAAATATACATATCAAATACACCTAAAATAATGTAAATTCGTATCAAAATAAATAAACAAAATTACGATAAAAGATGCAAGATACACATTAAATAATGTAAATATTTTAAAAAAATATATATATAAAAAAAAATTGAATAATGTGAAATCGTATCAAAATAAATACACCGAATATTAATAAAATAATGAAAATTTGTATGAAAATAAAGATGCAAAATTCCCATCAAATAGCGCATTTCTTATAAAAATATATATACCAAAATACACATAAAATATTTAAATTTTTATTGAAATAAATATACAAAATGCCCATACAATAAGGTAAACTTCTATTGAAAGAAATATGCAAAAATACATATCAAACAATGTAAATTTGTTTCAAAATATATATACGAATACACATAAAATAACGTAGATTTCTATAAAAATATATATACAAAATACACATAAAATTAAGTAAATACGTATAAAAAAATGTAAAGAAAATACACATAAAATAATGTAAACTCGAAACAAAATAAATAAATAAAAAAACAATAAAAGAATGTATATATATTTATTTTAATACAAAATCAAATATTTTATGTTTTTTCGAATATATATTTTTATAAAAAAATGCGTTATTTTATGGTTATTTTGCTTCTTAATTTTCATACAAATTTACATTATTTTATTAATATTTTCTGTATTTATTTTGATACGATTTTACATTATTTTATTTATGTTTTGTATATATTTTTTTATACATATTTACATTATTTAAAGTGTTTTTTGTATATATATTTGATACATATTTACGTTATTTTAAGTTATTTTATGTGTATTTGTTTAAATATTTTGACACAAATTTACAATATTTTATGGGTATTTTGTATATATATAAAAAGAAATTTACCTAGTTTTATATGTATTTTGAATATCTATTTTCATACAAACTCAAATTATTTTTATGTATTTTTGTATATATTTCAATACAAATTTTAGTTATGTTATGTGTATTTTGTAAATCTATTTTCCATCAAATATATATTATTTTATTGGTATTTTGTTGATTTATATTGATACGAATTTACATTATTTTATATGTACTTTGTTTATATATTTTTATACGCATTAACATTATTTAATATTTATTTTAAATATATAATTTTATACAAATTCATGGTATTTTATGTGTATTTGTATATATATTTTCATATAAACCTACATTATTTTATGTGTATTTTGTACATATATTTCATTACAAATTTACCTTATTTTATGTTTATTTTGTATGTGTATTTTGTACATTTATATATATACAAATACACATTCTTTTATTGGTATTTTGTTTATTTATTTTGTTTCGAGTTTACATTATCTTATGTGTATTTTGTTTACATTTTTTATACGTATTTACTTAATTTTATGTGTATTTTGTATATTTATTTTTATAGAAATCTACGTTATTTTATGTGTATTCGTATATATATTTTGAAACAAATTTACATTGTTTTATATGTATTTTTGCATATCTCTTTCAATAGAAGTTTACCTTATTGTATGTCCATTTCGTATATTTATTTCAATACAAATTTAAATATTTTATGTGTATACATGTACAAAAAATACATAAAATAATGTAGATTTGTATGAAATGAAAACAAATACATTTTATATAAAATATATATACAAAATTCACATAGAATAATGTAAAATCATATTAAAATAAATACGCAGAATATCAATAAAATAATGTAAATTTGTATGAAAATATAGATGCAAAATACCCATAAAATAAAGCATATTTATATAAAAATACATATACAAAAATACACATAGATTAATCAAATTTGTATTAAAATTAATATACAAAATGCACATACAATAAGGTAAATTTGTATTGAAAAAATATGCAAAATACACATAAAACAATGTAAATTTGTTTCAAAATATTTATACGAATACACATAAAATAACGCAGATTTCTATAGAAATATATATACAAAATACACTTGAAATAATGTAAATATGTATAAAAATATATATACAAAATACACATTAAATAATGTTAATTCGTGTCAAAATAAATAGACAAAATATCATGAAAAGAATGTGTATTTGTATGAAAATAGATATACAAAATACACATAAAATAACCTAAATTTGTATAAAACTATAAACAAAAATACACAAAAATAATTTAAACTTATATGAAAATAAATATACAAAAAACATATAAAATTAGGTAAATTTGTATTGAAATACATATACAAAATACACAAAAAATAATGTAAATTTGAATGAAAATATATAAACATATAGACTTAAAATAACGTAAATTTGTATCAAATATATATACAAAAAACACATTAAATAATGTAAATATGTATAAAAAAATATATACTAAACACAAATAAAATAATGTAAAATCGTATCAAAATAAATACAGAAAATATCAATAAAATAATGTAAATTTGTATGAAAATTAAGATGCAAAATACCCATAAAATAACTCATTTTTTATAAAAATATATATACGAAAAATCATAAAATATTTGATTTTGTATTAAAATAAATAGATATACAAAATACACATAAAATAAGCTAAATTAAATGAAAAATATATACAAAATACACATAGAATAATGTAAAATCGTATCAAAATAAATACACAGAATATCAATAAAATAATGTAATTTTGTATGAAAATAAAGATGCAAAATACACATAAAATAAAGCATATTTTTTTAAAAATACATATACAAAAATACACATACAATAATTAAATTTGTATTAAAATTAATATACAAAATGCACGTACAATAAGGTAAATTTGTATTGAAAAAATATACAAAATGCACATTAAAGCGTAAATTTGTTTAAAAATCTATATACGAATACACATAAAATAACGTAGATTTCTATAGAAATATATATACAAAATACACATGAAATGATGTAAATACGTATAAAAAAAAAATATATATATATATATATATATATATATATATATATATATATATATATATATATATATATATATATATATATATATATATATATATATATATATATATATATATATATATAAATACACATTAAATAATTTAAATTCTCGTCAAAATAAATAAACAAAATATCAATAAAAGAATGTGTATTTGTATGAAAATAGATATACAAAATACTCATAAAATAACGTAAGTTTGTATAAAATTATATACAAAAATACACAAAAATAATTTAAATTTGTATGAAAATAAATATTCAAAATACACATAAAATTAGGTAGATTTGTATTGAAATACATATACAAAATACACATAAAATAATGGAAATTTGAATGAAAATATATAAACATATACAATTAAAATAACGTAAATTTGTATCAAATATATATACAAAATACTAATTAAATAATGTAAATATGTATAAAAAAATATATACAAAACACAAATAGAATAATGTAAAATCGTATCAAAATAAATACACCGAATATCAATAAAATAATGTAAATTTGTATGAAAATAAAGATGCAAAATTCCCATCAAATAGCGCATTTCTTATAAAAATATATATACCAAAATACACATAAAATATTTTAATTTGTATTGAAATAAATATACAAAATGCACATACAATAAGGTAAACTTCTATTGAAAGAAATATACAAAAATACATATAAAACAATGTAAATTTGTTTCAGAATATATATACGAATACTCATAAAATAACGTAGATTTCTATAAAAATATATATACAAAATACACATAAAATTAAGTAAATATTTTACACGTAAAATAATGTAGATTCGAAACAAAATAAATAAACAAAATTCCAATAAAAGAATGTATATCTATTTATTTTAATACAAAATCAAATATTTTATGTTTTTTCGTAAAATAATGTAAATTCGAAACAAAATAAATAAACAAAATTCCAATAAAAGAATGTATATCTATTTATTTTAATACAAAATCAAATATTTTATGTTTTTTCGTATATATATTTTTATAAAAAATGCGTTATTTTATGGGTATTTTGCATCTTAATTTTCATACAAATTTACATTATTTTATTAATATTTTCTGTATTTATTTTGATACGATTTTACATTATTTTATTTATGTTTTGTATATATTTTTTATACATATTTACATTATTTAATGTGTTTTTTGTATATATATTTGATACATATTTACGTTATTTTAAGTTATTTTATGTGTATTTGTTTATATATTTTGACACAAATTTACAATATTTTATGGGTATTTTGTATATATATTTCAAAAGAAATTTATCTAGTCTTATATGTATTTTGAATATCTATTTTCATACAAACTCAAATTATTTTTATGTATTTTTGTATATATTTCAATACAAATTTTAGTTATGTTATGTGTATTTTGTAAATCTATTTTCCATCAAATATATATTATTTTATTGGTATTTTGTTGATTTATATTGATACGAATTTACATTATTTTATATGTACTTTGTATATATATTTTTATACGCATTAACATTATTTAATATTTATTTTGAATATATAATTTTATACAAATTCATGGTATTTTATGTGTATTTGTATATATATTTTCATATAAATTTACATTATTTTATGTGTATTTTGTACATATATTTCATTACAAATTTACCTTATTTTATGTTTATTTTGTATGTGTATTTTGTACATTTATATTTATACAAATACACATTCTTTTATTGGTATTTTGTTTATTTATTTTGTTTCGAGTTTCCATTATTTTATGTGTATTTTGTTTACATTTTTTTATACGTATTTACTTAATTTTATGTGTATTTTGTATATATATTTTTATAGAAATCTTCCTTATTTTATGTGTATTCGTATATATATTTTGAAACAAATTTACATTGTTTTATATGTATTTTTGCATATCTCTTTCAATAGAAGTTTACCTTATTGTATGTGCATTTTGTATATTTATTTCAATACAAATTTAAATATTTTATGTGTATACATGTACAAAAAATACATAAAATAATGTAGATTTGTATGAAATGAAAACAAATACATTTTATATAAAATATATATACAAAATACACATAGAATAATGTAAAATCATATTAAACTAAATATACAGAATATCAATAAAATAATGTAAATTTGTATGAAAATAAAGATGCAAAATACCCATAAAATAAAGCATATTTATATAAAAATACATATACAAAAATACACATAGATTAATCAAATTTGTATTAAAATTAATATACAAAATGCACATACAATAAGGTAAATTTGTATTGAAAAAATATGCAAAATACACATAAAACAATGTAAATTTGTTTCAAAATATATATACGAATACACATAAAATAACGCAGATTTCTATAGAAATATATATACAAAATACACTTGAAATAATGTAAATACGTATAAAAATATATATACAAAATACACATTAAATAATGTTAATTCGTGTCAAAATAAATAAACAAAATATCATGAAAAGAATGTGTATTTGTATGAAAATAGATATACAAAATACACATAAAATAACCTAAATTTGTATAAAACTATAAACAAAAATACACAAAAATAATTTAAACTTGTATGAAAATAAATATACAAAAAACATATAAAATTAGGTAAATTTGTATTGAAATACATATACAAAATACACATAAAATAATGTAAATTTGAAGGAAAATATATAAACATATAGACTTAAAATAATGTAAATTTGTATCAAATATATATACAAAAAACACATTAAATAATGTAAATATGTATAAAAAAATATATACTAAACACAAATAAAATAATGTAAAATCGTATCAAAATAAATACAGAAAATATTGATAAATTAATGTAAATTTGAATGAAAATTAAGATGCAAAATACCCATAAAATAAAGCATATTTTTTTAAAAATACATATACAAAAATAAACATAGAATAATTAAATTTGTATTAAAATTAATATACAAAATGCACGTACAATAAGGTAAATTTGTATTAAAAAAATATACAAAATGCACATTAAAGCGTAAATTTGTTTAAAAATCTATATACGAATACACATAAAATAACGTAGATTTCTATAGAAATATATATACAAAATACACATGAAATGATGTAAATACGTATAAAAATATATATATACAAAATACACATTAAATAATTTAAATTCTCGTCAAAATAAATAAACAAAATATCAATAAAAGAATGTGTATTTGTATGAAAATAGATATACAAAATACTCATAAAATAACCTGTTTGTATAAAAGTATATACAAAAATACACAAAAATAATTTAAATTTGTATGAAAATAAATATGCAAAATACACATAAAATTAGGTAGATTTGTATTGAAATACATATACAAAATACACATAAAATAATGGAAATTTGAATGAAAATATATAAACATATACACTTAAAATAACGCAAATTTGTATCAAATATATATACAAAATACTAATTAAATAATGTAAATATGTATAAAAAAATATATATAAAACACAAATAGAATAATGTAAAATCGTATCAAAATAAATACACCGAATATAAATAAAATAATCTAAATTTGTATGAAAATAAAGATGCAAAATTCCCATCAAATAGCGCATTTCTTATAAAAATATATATACCAAAATACACATAAAATATTTAAATTTGTATTGAAATACATATACAAAATACACATAAAATAATGGAAATTTGAATGAAAATATATAAACATATACACTTAAAAAAACGTAAATTTGTATCAAATATATATACAAAATACTAATTAAATAATGTAAATATGTATAAAAAATATATATACAAAACACAAATAGAATAATGTAAAATCGTATCAAAATAAAAACTCAGAATATTAACTAAATAATGTAAATTTGTATGAATATAAAGATGCAAAATAGCCATAAAATAACGCATTTTTTATAAATATATATATATATATATATATATATATATATATATATATATATATATATATATATATATATATATATATATATATATATATATATATATATATATATATATATATACATATATACCAAAATACACATAAAATATTAAAATTTGTATTAAAATAAATATAAAAAATGCACATACTGTAAGGTAAATTTGTATTGAAATAGATATGCAAAATACATATAAAACAATGTAAATTTGTTTCAAAATATATATACGAATACACATAAAATAACGTTGATTTCTATAAAAATATATACAAAATACACATAAAATGAAGTAAATACGTATTAAAAAATGAATACAAAATACACATAAAAATCGTATCAAAATAAATAAACAAAATACCAGTAAAAGAATGTGTATTTGTATAAATATAAATATACAAAATAAACATAAAATATCGTAAATTTGTATAAAAATATATACAAAAAGACACAGAACAAATACACATTCTTTTATTGGTATTTTGTTTATTTATTTTGTTTCGAATTTATATTATTTTATGTGTATTTTGTTTACATTTTTCTTATACGTATTTACCTAGTTTTATGTGTATTTTGTATATATATTTTTATAGAAATCTACGTTATTTTATGTGTATTCGTATATATATTTTGAAACAAATTTACAATTTTTTATATGTATTTTTGCATATCTCTTTCAACAGAAGTTTACCTTATTGTATGTGCATTTTGTATATTTATTTCAATACAAATTTAAATATTTTATTTGTATTTTGGTATATATATTTTTATAAGAAATGCGCTATTTGATGGGAATTTTGTATCTTTATTTTCATACAAATTTACATTATTTTATTAATATTCGGTGTATTTATTTTGATACGATTTTACATTATTCTATTTGTTTTTTGTATATATATATATTTTTTATACATATTTACATTATTTAATGTGTATCTTGCATATATATTACATACAAATTTATTATCTATTATTTATTTTCATACAAATACACATTCTTTTCATGATATTTTGTTTATTTATTTTGTCACGAATTTACATTACTTAATATGTATTTTATATATATATTTTTATACGTATTTACATAATTTCATGTGTATTTTGTGTATATATTTCTATAGAAATCTTCGTTATTTTATGTGTATTCGTATATATATTTTGAAACAAATTTACAGTTTTATTTGTATTTTGCGTTTTTTTTTCAATACAAATTTACCTTATTGTATGTGTGCATTTTGTATATTAATTTTAATACAAATTTAATTATTCTATGTGTATTTTTGTATATGTATTTAAAAAAAAAATGCTTTATCTTATGGGTATTTTGCATCTTTATTTTCATACAAATTTAAATTATTTTATTGATATTCTGTGTACCTATTTTGATACGATTTTACATTATTCTATGTATAACAAAAATAAATTCAGAATACACAAAAATAGATATGCAAAATACATATAAACAATGTCAATTTGTTTCAAAATATATATACGAATACACATGAAATAAGGTAGATTTCTAAAAAAATATATATACAAAATACACATAAAATTAATTAAATACGTATAAAAAATGTATACAAAATACACATAAAATAATGTAAATTAGTATCAAAATAAATAAACAAAATACCAATAAAAGAATGTGTATTTGTATAAATATATATATATATATATATATATATATATATATATATATATATATATATATATATATATATATATATATATATATATATATATATATATATACAAAATACACATTAAATAATATAAATTTGTTTAAAACTATACAAAATACACATGAAATGATGTAAATTCGTATAAAAATATATATACAAAATACACATTAAATAATGTAAATTCGCGTCAAAATAAATAAACAAAATATAAATAAAAGAATGTGTATTTGTATGAAAATAGATATACAAAATACACATAAAATCACCTAAATTTGTATCAAACTATATACAAAAATACACAAAAATATTTTAAATTTGTATGGAAATAAATATACAAAATACACTCATAATTAGGTAAATTTGTATTGAAATACATACACAAAATACACATAAAGTAATGTAAGTTTGAATGAAAATACATAAACAAATACACTTAAAATAACGTAAATTTGTATAAAAAAATATGTACAAAACACAAATAGAATAATGTAAAATCGTATCAAAATGAATACACAGAATATTAATAAAATAATGTAAATTTGTATGAAAATAAAGAAGCAAAATACCCATAAAATAACGCATTTTTTTTATTTATAAAAATATATATACCAAAATACACATCAAAAAAATAAATTTGTATTAAAATATATATACAAAAAACACATACAATAAGGTAAATTTGTATTGAAATAGATATGCAAAATACATATAAAACAATGTAAATATGTTTCAAAATATATATACGAATACACATAAAATAACGTAGATTATTATAAAAATATATATACAAAATACACATGAAATGAAGTAAATACGTATAAAAATATGTATACAAAATACACATAGAATAATGTAAATTAGTATCAAAATAAATAAACAAAATACCAATAAAAGAATGTGTATTTGTATGAATATAAATATACAAAATACACATAAAATAACGTAAATTTATATAAAACTATATACAAAAATACACAGAAGTAATGAAATTCGTATGAAAATAGATATACAAAATACAGATAAAATAAGCAAAATTTGAATTGAAATGTATATACAAAATACATAAAATAATGTAAATTTGTATCAAAATATTTATAAAAATACATATAATAACGTAAATTTGTTTAAAAATATATAAACAAAATACACATTAAGTAATGTAAATACGTATAAAAAAATATGTACAAAATACACATATAATCATGTGATTCGTATCAAAATAAATAAACAAAATACCAATAAAATAATATAAATTTGTATGAGTAAACGTGTATGTTGCATATTTTTTCAATACAAATTTACCTTATTATATACGCATTTTGTATATTAATTTTAATATAAATTAAATTATTCGATGTGTATTTTTGTATCTGTATTTTTATAAACATATGCTTTATTTTTTGGGTATTTTGCATCTTTATTTTCATACAAATTTACATTATTTTATTGATATTCTGCTCATTCATTTTGATACGAATTGACATTATTTTATGTGTATTTTGTATATATTTTTCATACAAATTTACGTTATTTTATGTTTAAAAATATGTACAAAATACACATATAATCATGTAAGTCGTATCAAAATAAATAAACAAAATACCAATAAAATAATATAAATTTCTATGAGTAAACGTGTATGTTGCATATTTTTTCAATACAAATTTACCTTATTATATACGCATTTTGAGTATTAATTTTAATACAAATTTAATTATTCGATGTGTATTTTTGTATCTGTATTTTTATAAACATATGCTTTATTTTTTGGGTATTTTGCATCTTTATTTTTATACAAATTTACATTATTTTATTGATATTCTGCTCATTCATTTTGATACGAATTGACATTATTCTATGTATATTTTGTATATATTTTTCATACAAATTTACGTTATTTTATGTGTATTTGTTTATGTATTTTGACACAAATTTACAATATTTTATGGGTATTTTGTATATACATTTCAAAAGAAATTTACCTAGTTTTATGTGTATTTTGTATATCTATTTTCATACAAACTCAAATTATTTCTATGTATTTTTGTATATATTTATATACAAATTTTAGTTATGGTATGTGTATTTTGTAAATTTATTTTCATTCAAATATATATTATTTTATTGGTGTTTTGTTGATTTATATTGATACGAATTTACATTATTTTATATGTACTTTGTATATATATATTTATACGCTTTTACATTATTTAATATTTATTTTGAATATATATTTTTATACAAATTCATGGTATTTTATGTGTATTTGTATATATATTTTTATATAAATTTACATTATTTTATATATATATATATATATATATTTTTACAAATATACTTATTTTATGTGTATATTTGTTGTATATTTATATTTATCCAAATACACATTCTTTTATTGGTATTTTGTTTATTTATTTTAATTCGAATTTACATTATTTTATGTGTATTTTGTATATATTTTTTTATACGTATTCACTTAATTTTAAGTGTATTTTGTATATATATTTTTATAGAAATCTACGTTTTTTTATTTGTATTCGTATATATATTTTGAAACAAATTTACATTGTTTTATATGTATTTTTGCATATCTCTTTTACCTTATTTTAAGTGCATTTTGTATATTTATTTCAATGCAAATTTAAATATTTTATGTGTATTTTGGTATATATATTTTTATAAGATAACGAAAATTTGAGTAAAAATATATATAAAAACACAAAAAAATAAATTTCAATTTGTATGAAAATAGATATACAAAATACACATATAATTAGTTAAATTTGTATTTAAATACATGTACAAAATACACATAAAATAATGTAAATTTGTATGAAATGAAAAATTCACATAAAATTCGCGTCAAAATAAATAAACAAAATATCAATAAAAGAATGTGTATTTGTATGAAAATAGATATACAAAATACACATAAAATAACCTAAATTTGTATCAAACTATATACAAAAATACACAAAAATATTTTAAATTTGTATGAAAATAAATATACAAAATACACATAGAATTAGGTAAATTTGTATTGAAATACATACACAAAATACACATAAAATAATGTAAATTTGAATGAAAATACATAAACAAGTACACTTAAAATAACGTAAATTTGTATAAAAAAATATGTACAAAACACAAATAGAATAATGTAAAATTGTATCAAAATAAATACACAGAATATTAATAAAATATTGTAAATTTGTATGAAAATAAAGAAGCAAAATACCCATTAAATAACGCATTTTTTTATTTATAAAAATATATATACCAAAATACACATCAAAAAATTAAATTTGTATTAAAATAAATGTACAAAAAACACATACAATAAGGTAAATTTGTATTGAAATAGATATGCAAAATACATATAAAACAATGTAAATTTGTTTCAAAATATATATATGAATACACATAAAATAACGTAGATTTCTATAAAAATATATTTACAAAATACACATAAAATGAAGTAAATACGTATAAAAAAATGTATACAAAAAACACATAAAATAATGTAAATTCGTATCAAAATAAATAAACAAAATACCAATAAAAGAATGTGTATTTGTTCTGTGTATTTTTGTATATAGTTTTATACAAATTTACGATATTTTATGTATTTTGTATATTTATTATACAAATACACATTCTTTTACTGGTATTTTGTTTATTTATTTTGATACGATTTTATGTGTATTTTGTATTCATTTTTAATACATTTACTTCATTTTATGTGTATTTTATATATTTTATAAAATCAACGTTATTTTATGTGTATTCGTATATATATTTTGAAACAAATTTACATTGTTTTATATGTATTTTGCATATCTATTTCAATACAAATTTACCTTACAGTATGTGCATTTTATATTTATTTAATACAAATTTTAATATTTATGTATTTTGGTATATATATATATATATATATATATATATATATATATATATATATAAATATATATATATATATATATATATATATATATATATATATATATATATATATATATATATATATTTATAAAAAAATACGTTATTTATAGCTATTTGCATCTTTATATTCATACAAATTTACATTATTTAGTTAATATTCTGTGTTTTTATTTTGATACGATTTTACATTATTCTATTTGTGTTTTGTATATATATTTTTTATACATATTTACATTATTTAATTAGTATTTTGTATATATATTTACGTTTTTAGTGTATATGTTTATATATTTTCATTCAAATTTCCATTATTTTATGTGTATTTTTGTATATGTATTTCAATACAAATTTAAATATTTTATGTGTATTTTGGTATATATATTTTTATAAATGCGCTATTTGATGGGAATTTGCATCTTTATTTTCATACAAATTTAGATTATTTTATTTATATTCGGTGTATTTATTTTGATACGATTTTACATTATTCTATTTGTGTTTTATATATATTTTTTTATACATATTTACATTATTTAATTAGTATTTTGTATATATATTTGATACAAATTTGCGTTATTTTAAGTGTATATGTTTATATATTTTCATTCAAATTTCCATTATTTTATGTGTATTTTGTATGTATTTCAATACAAATCTACCTAATTTTATGTGTATTTTGCATATTTATTTTCATACAAATTTAAATTATTTTTGTGTATTTTGTATATAGTTTATACAAACAGGTTATTTTATAGTATTTTGTATCTATTTTCATACAAATACACATTCTTTTGTGATATTTTGTTTATTTATTTTGACGAAATTTAAATTATTTAATGTGTATTTTGTATATATATATTTTTATACGTATTTACATCATTTTCATGTGTATTTTGTATATATATTTCTATAAATCTACGTTATTTTATGTGTATTCGTATATATATTTTTAAACAAAATTACGCTTTAATGTTCATTTTTTATATTTTTTAAATAAAAATATACCTTATAGTAATTGCATTTTTTATATTATTATTAATACAAATTTAAGTATTTTATGTTTATTTTTGTATATGTATTTTTTAAAAAAATATACTTTATTTTATGGGTATTTTGCATCTTCATTTTCATTCAAATTTACATTAATTTATCAATATTTTCTGTATTTATTTTGATACGATTTTACATTATTTTATTTGTGTTTAGTATATATTTTTTTATACATATTTACATTATTTAATGTGTTTTTTGTATATATATTTGATACAAATTTACGTTATTTTAAGTCTATATGTTTATATATTTTCATTCAAATTTACATTATTTTATGTGTATTTTGTATATGTATTTCAATACAAATTTACCTAATTTTATATGTTTTTTTGTATATTTATTTTGATACAAGTTTAAATTATTTTTGTGTATTTTTGTTTATAGTTTTATACAAATTTAGGTTATTTTATGTGTATTTTGTATATCTATTTTCATACAAATACACATTCTTTTAATGATATTTTGTTTATTTATTTTGACACGAATTAACATTATTTAATGTGTATTTTGTATATAAATTTTTATACGTATTTACATTATTTCAAGTATATTTTGTATATATATTTCTATAGAAATCTGCGTTATTTTTTGTATTCGTATATATATTTTGAAACAAATTTACATTGTTTTATGTGTATTTTATATTTTTCAATACAAATTTACCTTATTGTATGTGCATTTTGTATATTAATTTTTAATACAAATTTGATTAATCTATGTGTATTTTTGTATATGTATTTTATATAAATATGCTATTTATAGGTATTTTATCTTTATTTTCATACAAATTTACATTATTTTATTGATATTCTGTATATTTAGTTTAATATGATTTTACATTATTCTATGTGTATTTTTGTATATATATTTTTATATAAAATGTATTTATTTTCATTTCATACAAATCTACATTATTTTATGTATTTTTTTGTACATGTACACATAAAATATTTAAATTTGTATTGGAAATAAATATACAAAATACATACAATAAGGTAAACTTCTATTGAAAGAGATATGCAAAATACATATAAAACAATGTAAATTTGTTTCAAAATATATATACGAATACACATAAAACAAGGAAGATTTTCTATAAATATATATACAAATACATAAAATAGTAAATACGTATAAAAAATGTAAACAAAATACACATAAAATAATGAAACTCGAAACAAAATAAATAAACAAAATACCAATAAAAGAATGTGTATTTGTATAAATATAAATGTACAAATACACATACAAAATAAACATAAAATAAGATAAATTTGTAATGAAATATATGTACAAAATACACATAAAATAATGTAAATTTATGTGAAAATATACAAATACACATAAAATACCATGAATTTGTATAAAATTATATATTCAAAATAAATATCAAATAATGTTAATGCGTATAAAAAAATATATAGAAAGTCCATATAAAATAATGTAACTTCGTATCAATATAAATCAACAAAATACCAATAAAATAATATATATTTGATGGAAAATAGATTTACAAAATACACATAACATAACTAAAATTTGTATTGAAATATATACAAAATACATACATAAAATAATTTGAGTTTGTATGAAAATAGATATTCAAAATACATATAAGACTAGATAAATTTCTTTTGAAATATATACAAAATACCCATAAAATATTGTAAATTTGTGTCAAAATATATAAACAAATACACATAAATAACAAAATAACGTAAATATGTATCAAATATATATACAAAAACATTAAATAATGTAAATATGTATAAAAATATATACAAAACATAAATAAAATAATGTAAAATCGTATCAAAATAAATACAGAAAATATTAATAAAATAATGTAAATTTGTATTAAGATGAAAATACCCATAAAATAACGCATTTTTATAAAATATATATACGAAAAAACATAAAATATTTGATTTTGTATTAAAATAAATAGATATACATTCTTTTATTGGAATTTTGTTTATTTATTTTGTTTCGAATTTACATTATTTTACGAAAAAACATAAAATATTTGATTTTGTATTAAAATAAATATACATTCTTTTATTGGAATTTTGTTTATTTATTTTGTTTCGAATCTACATTATTTTACGTATAAAATATTTACTTAATTTTATGTATTTTGTATATATATTTTTATAGAAATCTACGTTATTTTATGAGTATTCGTATATATATTCTGAAACAAATTTACATTGTTTTATATGTATTTTTGTATATTTCTTTCAATAGAAGTTTACCTTATTGTATGTGCATTTTGTATATTTATTTCAATACAAATTAAAATATTTTATGTGTATTTTGTTATATATATTTTATAAAAATGCGCTATTTGATGGGAATTTTGAATCTTTATTTTCATACAAATTTTCATTATTTTATTGATATTCGGTGTATTTATTTTGATACGATTTTACATTATTCTATTTGTGTTTTGTATATATTTTTTTATACATATTTACATTATTTAATTAGTATTTTGTATATATATTTGATACAAATTTACGTTATTTTAATTGTATATGTTTATATATTTTTCATTCAAATTTCCATTATTTTATGTGTATTTGTATATGTATTTCAATACAAATCTACCTAATTTTATATTATTTTGAATATTTATTTTCATACAAATTTAAATTATTTTGTGTATTTTGTATATAATTTTATACAAACTTACGTTATTTTATAGTATTTTGTATATCTATTTTCATACAAATACACATTCTTTTATTGATATTTTGTTTATTTATTTTGACAATTTAAATTATTTAATGTGTATTTTGTATATATATATATATATATATATATATATATATATATATATATATATATATATATATTTATATATATATATATATATATATATATATATATATATATATATATATATATATATATTATTTTTATATATTTACATCATTTCATGTGTATTTTGTATATATATTTCTATAAAATCTACGTTATTTATGTGTATTCGTATATAGATTTTAAACAAATTTACGCTTTAATGTGCATTTGTATATTTTTCAATACAAATTTACCTTATTGTACGTGCATTTTGTATATTAATTTTAATACAAATTTAATTATTGTATGTGTATTTTGTATATGTATTTTAAAAATATACTTTATTTTATGTGTATTTTACATCTTTATTTTCATACAAAATTACATTATTTTATTGATATTCTGTGTATTTATTTTGATACGATTTTACATTATTCTATGTGTATTTTGTATATATTTTCATTTAATTTAGCTTATTTTATGTATTTGTATATCTATTTATTTTAATACAAAATCAAATATTTTATGATTTTTCGTATATATATTTTTATAAAAATGAGTTATTTTATGGGTATTTTGCATCTTAATTTTCATACAAATTTACATTATTTTATTGATATTTTCTGTTATTTATTTTGATACGATTTTACATTATTTTATTTGTGTTTAGTATATATATTTTTTTATACATATTTACATTATTTAATGTGTTTTTGTATATATATTTGATACAAATTTACGTTATTTAAGTCTATATATTTATATATTTTTCATTCAAATTTACATTATTTTTGTGTATTTTGTATATGTATTTCAATACAAATTTACCTAATTTTATATGTTTTTGTATATTTATTTCCATACAAGTTTAAATTATTTTTGTGTATTTTTGTTTATAGTTTTATACAAATTTAGGTTATTTTATATGTATTTGTTTATATATTTTCATACAAATACACATTCTTTTCATGATATTTTGTCTATTTATTTTGACACGAATTAACATTATTTAATGTGTATTTTGTATATATATTTTTATACATATTTACATTATTTCAAGTGTATTTTGTATATATATTTCTATAGAAATCTGCGTTATTTTATGTGTATTCGTATAAATATTTGAAACAAATTTACATTGTTTTATGTTATTTTGCATATTTTTTCAATACAAATTTACCTTATTGTATGTGCATTTGTATATTAATTTTAATACAAATTTGATTAATCTATGTGTATTTTGTATATGTATTTTATATAAATATGCTTTATTTTATGGGTATTTTGCATCTATTTTCATACAAATTTACATTATTTTATTGATATTCTGCGTATTTATTTTAATATGATTTTACATTATTCTATGTGAATTTTGTATATATATTTTATATAAAATGTATTTGTTTTCATTTCATACAAATCTACATTATTTTATGTATTTTTTGTACATGTATACACATAAAATATTTAAATTTGTATTGAAATAAATATACAAATGGACATACAATAAGTAAACTTCTATTGAAAGAGATATGCAAAATACATATAAAACAATATTTTTTCCAAAATATATACGAATACACATAAAATACGTAATTTCTATAAAATAAATATACAAAATACACATAAAATAGTAAATACATATAAAAATGTAACAAAATACACATAAGATAATGTAAACTCAGAAACAAAATAAATAAACAAAATACCAATAAAAGAATGTGTATTTATATATATAAATGTACAAAATACACATACAAATAAACATAAAATAAGGTAAATTTGTAATGAAATATATGTACAAAATACACATAAAATAATGTGAGTTTATATGAAAATATATACAAATACACATAAAATACATGAATTTGTATTATATTTTATATTAAAATTAAATATTAAATAATGTTAATGAGTATTAAAATATATAAACAAAGTACATATAAAATGTAAATTCATATCAATATAAATCAACAAAATACCAATAAAATAATATATATTGATGGAAAATAGATTTACAAATACACATAACATAACTAAAATTTGTATTGAAATATATACAAAATACATAAAAATAATTTGAGTTTGTATGAAAGATATTCAAAATACATATAAAACTAGGTAAATTTCTTTTATATATATACAAAATACCCATAAAATATTGTAAATTTGTGTCAAAATATATAAACAAATACACATAAAATAACTTAAAATAACGTAAATATGTATCAAATATATATACAAAAAACACTTTAAATAATGTAAATATGTATAAAAAATATATATACAAAACATAAATAAAATAAAGTAAAATCGTATCAAAATAAAAACATAAAATATTAATAAAATAATGTAAATTTGTATGAAAATTAAACAAAATAACCATAAAATAACGCATTTTTATAAAATATATATTCCAAAAAACATAAAATATTTGATTTTGTATTAAAATAAATAGATATACATTCTTTTATTATTTTTTATTTATTTATTTTGTTTCGAGTTTACATTATTTCATGTGTATTTTCTATACATTTTTTTATACGTATTTACCTAATCTTATGTGTATTTTGTATATATATTTTTATAGAAATCTACGTTATTTTATGTGTATTCGTATATATATTTTGAAAAAAATTTACATTGTTTGATATGTATTTTTGCATATTTCTTTCAAAAGAAGTTTACCTTATTGTATGTGCATTTGTATATTTATTTCAATAAAATTTAAATATTTTATATGTATTTTGGTATATATATTTTTATAAAATGCGCTATTTGATAGAATTTTGCATCTTTATTTTTCATACAAATTTTCATTATTTTATTAATATTCAGTGTATTTATTTATATTTTTATAAAATGCGCTGATGAATTTTGCATCTTTATTTTCTTAAATTTACTATTTTATTAATTGTATTTATTTTGATACGATTTTACATTGTTCTATTTGTTTTTGTATACATTTTTTAATACATATTTACATTATATATATTTTATAAAATGCGCTATTTGATGGGAATTTTGCATCTTTATTTTCATGCAAACTTACATTATTTTATTAATATTCAGTGTATTTATTTTGATACGATTTTACATTATTTCTATTTGTTTTTTTGTATATATATTTTTATACATATTTACATTATTTAAATGTATCTTGCATATATATTACATGCAAATTTATTATCTATTATTTATTTTCATACAAATACACATTCTTTTCATGATATTTTGTTTATTTATTTTGTCACGAATTTACATTACTTAATATGTATTTTATATATATATATATATATATATATATATATATATATATATATATATATATATATATATATATATATATATATATATATATATATATATATATATATTTTATACGTATTTACATAATTTCTTGTTATTTTGTATATATATTTCTATAAATCTACGTTATTTTATGTGTATTCGTATATATATATTGAAACAAATTTACTCTGTTTTATTTGTATTTTGCGTTTTTTTTCAATACAAATTTACCTTATTGTATGTGTGCATTGTGTATATTAATTTTAATACAAATTTAATTATTCTATGTGTATTTTGTATATGTATTTTTTTTAAAAAATATGCATTATCTTATGGTATTTGCATCTTTATTTTCATAAATTTAGAATTATTTTATTGATATTCTGTACTTATTTTTGATACGATTTTTCATTATTCTATGTATAACAAAATAAATACATACACAAAAATAGATACAAAATACATATAAACAATGTAAATTTGTTTCAAAATATATATACGAATACACATGAAATAAGGTGAATTTCTATAAAATATATATACAAAATACACATAAAATTAAGTAAATACGTATAAAAAATGTATACAAAATACACATAAAAAAATGTAAATTAGTATCAAAATAAATAAACAAAATACCAATAAATGAATGTGTATTTGTATAAATATATATATACAAAATTCACATTATCGAATATAAATTTGTTTAAAACTATACAAAATACACATGAAATGATGTAAATACGTATAAAAATATATATACAAAATACACATTAAATAATGTAAATTCGCGTCAGAATAAATAAACAAAATATCAATAAAAGAATGTGTATTTGTATGAAAATAGATATACAAAATACATAAATAACCTAAATTTGTATCAAACTATATACAAAATATTCTAAATTTGTATGAAAATAAATATACAAAATACACATAAAATTAGGTAAATTTGTATTGAAATACATGCACATAATACACAAAAAATAATGTAAATTTGAATGAAAATACATAAACAAATACACTTAAAATAAAAAAATATGTACAAAACACAAATAGAATAATGTAAAATCGTATCAAAATAAATAAACAGAATATTAATAAAATAATGTAAATTTGTATGAAAATAAAGAAGCAAAATACCCATAAAATAACGCATTTTTAATTTATAAAATATATATACCAAAATACATCAAAAATTAAATCTGTATTAAAATAAATATACAAAAACACATACAATAGTAACAAATCTGTATTGAAATGAATATACAAAATACATATAAAACAATGTAAATTTGTTTCAAAATATATATACGGATACATAAAATAACGTGATTTCTATAAAATATATAAAGTAACACATTAAATAATGTAAATGCGTACATAAAATAACCTAAACTTGTATAAAACTATATACAAAAATACACAAAAATAATTTAAATTTTTATGAAAAGAAATATACAAAATACACATAAAATTAGGTTAATTTGTATTGAAATACATATACAAAATACATATAAAATAATGTAAATTTGAAGAAAATATATAAACAAATACACATATAATAACGTAAATTTGTATGAATATATAATCAAAATACACATTAAATAATGTAAATATGTATAAAAATATATATACCAATCACAAATAGAATAATGTAAAATCGTATCAAAATATATACACAGAATATTAATAAAATAATGTAAATTTATGAAAATTAAGATGCAAAATACCTATAAAATAACACTTTTATAAAAATATTGATACCAAAATGCACATAAAATATTTGAATTTGTATTAAAATAAATATACAAAATGCACATACAATAAGGTAAATTTATTGAAATAGATATGCAAAATACATATAAAATAATGTAAATTTGTATCAAAATATATATACGAATACATAAAATAACGTAGATTTCCATAAAAATACATATACAAAATACACATAATATTAAGTAAATACATTAAAAAATATATACAAAATACACAGAAAATAATGTAAATTCGTATAAATGTAAATAAACAATATACCAATAAAAGACTGTGTATTTGTAAAATACACATAAAATAACGTAGATTTCTATAAAATAAATACACATAAAATGAAGTAAATACGTATAAAAAAAATGAATACAAAAATACATAAAATAGTTTTCAAAATAAATAAACAAAATACCAGTAAAAGAATGTGTATTTGTATTAATATAAATATACAAAGTACACATAAAATATCGTAAATTTGTATAAAACTATATACAAAAAGACACAGAAGTAATTAAATTTGTGTGAAAATATATATACAAAATACAGCTAAAATAAGCTAAATTTGAATTGAAATGTAAATACAAAATACATAAAATAATGTAAATCTGTATCAAAATATTTATACAAATACATATAATAACGTAGATTTGTTTAAAAATATATAAACAAAATACACATTAATTAATGAAAATACGTATAAAAAATATGTACAAAATACACATATAATCATCTAATTCGTATCAAAATAAATAAACAAAATAACAATAAAATAATGTAAATTTGTGAGAAAACATATAAAAATAACACAAATTTCTATAAAAATATGTACAAAATGCATAAAATAAAATAAATTTGGAAAAACATATTTATACAAAACACACACTAAATAATGTAAATGCGTACATAAAATAACCTTAATTTGTATAAAACTATATACAAAAATACAGAAAAATAATTTAAATTTGTTTGAAAAGAAATATACAAAATACACATAAAACTAGGTAAATTTGTATTTAAATACATATACGAAATACACATCAAATAATGTAAATTTGAATGAAAATATATAAACAAATACACTTAAAATAACGTAAATTTATAAAATATATATGCAAAGATACACATTAAATAATGTAAATGTGTATAAAAAATATAAATACAAAAAACAAATATTATAATATAAAATCGTATCAAAATAAATACACAGAATATCAATAAAATAATGTAAATTTGTATGAAAATAAAGATGCAAAATTCCCAAAAATTATCGCATTTTTTATAAAAATATATTTACCAAAATACACATAAAATATTTAAAAATGTATTGAAATAAATATACAAAATGCATATACAGTAAGGTAAATTTGTATTGAAAGAGATATTCAAAAATACATATAAAACAATGTAAATTTGTTTCCAAAATATATATACGAATACAAATAAAATAAAATGAATTTCTATAGAAATATATATACAAAATACATATGAAATTATGTAAATACGTATAAAATATATATACAAAATACATATCAAATAATGTAAATTCGTGTCAAAATAAATAAACAAAATATCATGAAAAGAATGTGTATTTGTATGAAAATAGATAATAGATAATAAATTTGTATAAAATATGGATCTTTTCCGTTTGGCGTACAGCGCTAAAATTAATTTTAATATAGATTTTCTTATGTATTTTTGTCCGTAGAATCCGAATATGACAACCGTTTTATGGAGGCACGAACAGTTTTTAAGTTATTTTCCTTTACGCTGCAGCCGCCGCAGCCTCAAAATCGCTCGCAGAGGGCTGAGGGTCAGGGGCATATTTAAACTACTCAAACCGAACTTTACGACCTACTACCGGGGGGGGGGCGCCCCCCTCGACCCCCCATAATAACCAGGGGGGGCTACGCCCCTCCCGGGACCCCCCCCTCATGTACATGTGACTTATTTCAGCGAGGGGGTATTTCGCGCAACACCCGCGGCAGCCTCGCCGCGGCCCGCACCCGAGGCGCCGCGCGTTCGGAAACATTATCCATATTTTCAAGAGTAAAAAAAGTCCTTGAATTGGATTTTCAAAGCGTTTCCATGACTGCTGAAGGTTTTCAAACGGAAAGATCCATAAATTGTATATAATACTGAATATTACGACTTTTAAAGTTTGAATTCCTTCAGTAATGAATGGGAAGAAAATAACTTTAAAGGCAAATAACTCAAAAACTATTAATTTCTCCAAAAAATAATGCGATATTCTGATTCTACGGACAAAAATACATAGAAAAATCTATATTAAAATTACTTTTAGAGCTGTACGCCAAACGGAAAAGACCCGAAAATTAAGATGCAAAATACCCATAAAATAACGCATTTTTTATAAAAATATAAATACGAAAAAACATAAAATATTTGATTTTGTATTAAAATAAATAGATATACAAAATACACATAAAATAAGCTAAATTTGAATTGAAATATATATAAAATACATAAAATAATATAAATATGTATCAAAATACCTATACAAATACAAATATAATAACGTAAATTTGTATAAAAATATATAAACAAAATACACTTAATAATGTAAATACGTATAAAAAATGTAAAAAAATACACAAATAATCATGTAATTCGTATCAAAATAAATAGACAAAATACCAATAAAATAATGTAAATTTCTATGAGAAAATATATATAAAATACACATAAATAACGCAAATATCAATAAAAATATATATAATATAATATATTTTTTAAACATATTTAAAATATTTAATATATATTTTGTATATATATTTTATCCAAATTTACGTTATTTTATATGTATTTGTTTATATATTTTCATGCAAATTTACATTATTTTATGTGAGTTTTGTATATGTATTTCAATAGAAATTTGCCTAACTTTATGTGTATTTTGCATATCTATTTTCAAACAAATTTAAATTATTTTGTGTATATTTGTATATATTTTATACAAATTTTAGTTATTTTATTTGTTTTTTTATATATATTTTCTAAATATACATTCTTTATTGGAATTTTGTGTATTTATTTTTTACAATTTACACGATATTTATGTGTATTTTGTATATATATTTTCTACGTTTTAAACTATTTTATGTGTATTTTATATATACATTTCATAAAATTTACGTTATTTTATTGTGTGTATTCGTATATATTTTGAAACATTTTATACAAATTCATGTTATTTTATGTGTATTTGTATATATATTTTCATAAAATTTATATTATTTATAGCATGTATTCTTACATATATTTTATTATAAATTTACCTTATATTTATGTATATTATTTATTTAAACTCAATTTTTAAATTATTAATAATGTGTATATTTTGTATTTGTGTTTAGGATTTATTTTATGTTAATGTTTTTATATATATTTTCATCCAAAATTACATTATTTTATTTATTTTCTTAATTTAACTCGATACAATTTAGAATATTTCGCATAGGTATTTTGTATACATATTTTATACTCATTTACATTATCTAAATAAGTGTTTTGTATATATTTTTTTTATATGCAAACTAATTTTATGTGCATTTTTGTACATATATTTTTATAAAGGCTTAGAAACCATGTTTATATATTTTATTTTGTATATGTTTTCTCAACCTGATTACATTATTTAATTAGTTTTTTGTTTATTTATTTTGATACGAATGACTTGATTATTAGTGTATTTTGTAAATATTTTTTTATACGTATTTACATTACTTAATGTGTATTTTGTTTATATATATATTTTTTTACAAATTAACGTTATTATATGTGTATTTGTTAAAAATATTTTGAAACACATTTAATTTATTTTATGTATTTTGTATATATATTTCAATTAAGAAATTAGCTTATTTTGTGTGTATTTTTGTATATCTATTTTCATACAAGAAATTTAATTACTTCTACCATGTATTTTTGTATATAGTTTATACAAATTTACGTTATTTTATGTGCATTTTGTATATGTTATATGTTATACAAATACACATTCTCTTATTAATTATTTTGTTTATTATATTATAATTTGACCAACTATGTATTTATACAGTCAATATTTACTTAATTTTATTTGCTATTTTGTATATATATATTATAGATATTTAGTACTTCTGTACAACATTTTTGTATAGTTTATACAAATTTACATTATTTTTATGTGCATTTTGTATATTTATTTATACAAATACACATTCTCTTATTATTTTGTTTATTGCTGATTTGTTATTTATGTATATTTTGTATACATTTTTTGATTCGTATGTTACTTAATTTTATTTGTATTTTGTATATATATATTTATAGAAATCTACGTTATTTTATGTGTATTCATTAATATATATTTAAACTAAATTTACATTGTTTTTATATGTTTTTTGCATATCTATTTCAAATACAAATTTACCTTATATGTATTGCATTTTGTATATTTATTTTAATACAAATTCAAATATTTTATGTATTTTGGTATATATAATTTTATAAAAATGCGTTATTTTATAGTGTTATTTTTGCATCTTAGTTTTCATACAAATGTACATTAATTTAATGTATGTGTATATATTTTGATACGATTTTATATTATACTATTTGTGTTTTCTATTTATTTTTATACATATTTTCATTATTTAATGTGTATTTTTATACATATTTTATACAAATTAACGTCATTTTTTAGTGTATTTGTTTTATATGTAATTTCATTCAAATTTACATTATTTTAAGTGTAATTTTTGTATATATTTCAATACAAATTTATCTTATTTCATGTGTATTTTGTATATTTATTTTTCATACAAATTCTAAATCATTTTTGGTTTTTTGTATATACATATGATAAATTTCTGTATGAAATATATATTCAAAAATACATATAAAATTATGTAAATAAGTATAAAATATATATCAAATACACCTAAAAAATGAAAATTCGTATCAAAATAATAAACAAAATTCAAATAAAAGAACGTATCCTTTGGCAGGAAAATAAATATACAAAAGCTACACATAAAAATAACAACATTTGAATAAGTAGTATACAAAAAACAAAAAATAAATTTGTAATTTGTATGAAAATAGATATACAAAATACACATATAATTAGTTAAATTTGTGATTAAATAGCTCATGTACTAAATACACATAAAATAATGTAAATTTAGCATGAAATAACAAATTCACATAAAATAACGTACATTGTATAAAATAGATATACAAAATATACATAGAAAAATACACAGAATATCCAATAAAATAATGTAATTTTGTATGAAAATAAAGATGCAAAATACCCATAAAATAAACATATTTTTTTAAATACATATGCAAAATACACACATAGAATAATTAAATTTGTATTAAATTAATATACAAAATGCACATTACCAATAAAAAGGAAATTTGTGTGAAAAAAATATAAAATGCACATAAATCAATGTATATTTGTTTAAAATATGTATACGAATACACATAAAATAACGTATATTTCTATAGAAATATATATACAAAATACACATGAAATAGTTAATACGTATAAAATATATACTGATACACATTAAATAATGTAAATTCGCATCAAATAAATAAACAATATCAATAAAATTTTATTATTTTATTGTAATATACAAAATACACATAAAATATTATGAAATTTGTCATAAACTCTATTAAAAAATACACAAAATAATTTGAAATTGTATAAATATAAATATAAAATACATAAAATAGTTAAATTTCTATTGAAATACATACAAAAAACACATAAAATAATAAATTTGAATAGTATAAGCAAATACACTTAAAAATAATGAAATTTGTTTGAAATATGTATAAATACACATTAAATAATATGAAATGTATAAAAATATATACAAAACACAAATGAATAATGTAAATAGTATCAAAATAAATACACAGAATATTAATAAAATAATGTAAATATGTGAAAATAAAAGGTAAAATACCATAAAACAACGCAATTTTGTAAAAATATATATGCAAAATACACATAAAAATATTTAAATTCTTTCAATAAATATACAAAATGCTATAAAATAAAATAAATTTATTGAAATGAATACAAAATACATAAAACAATACCATTGTTTCAAAATATATATGCAATTACATAAAAGCTGCGTAGATTCTAACAAAATATATACAAAATACACATAAAATGCAGTAAATACGTATGAAAATACACAAAATACATCAAATAATGTAAATTCGTATCAAAATAAATAAACTAAATGCCAATAAAGAATGTTACTTGTATAAATAAATATAAATACACATAAAATAACGTAAATTGTATAAAACTATATACAAAATGTAAAATAATTAAATTGTATAAAATAGATATACAAAAACACATAAAATAAGCTAAATTTGAATTGAAATAATATAAATACATAAATAATGTAAATTTATTATCAAAATATATTCAAATACACATATATTAAAATTAATATACAAAAGCATTATATAATGAGTAAATTTATTGAAAAATACAGCATAAGTTTTCTCATACAAAATTACATTATTTCATTGGTATTTTGTTCATTTATTTTGATACGAATTATATTATTATGTGTATTTTGTACATATTTTTTATACGTATTTACATTATTTAATGAATATTTTGTTTACATATTTTTATAAAAATCTACGTTATTATATGTATTTGTATAAATATTTTGATACAAATTTACATTATTCTATGTATTTTGTATATATATTTCAATTCAAATTTAGCTTATTTTATGTATTTTGTATATCTATTTTCACAAATTTAGTTACTTTTGTGTATTTTTCATATAGTTTTATACAAATTTACCTTATTTTATGTGTATTTATATTTATATTTATATAAATACACATTCTTTTATTGGTATTTCGTTTATTTATTTTGGATACGAATTTACTTTATTTTATGTATTTTGTATAATTAAAATAACGTAAATTTGTATGAAATATATATACAAAATATACATTAAATGATGTAAATATATATAATATATACAAAACACAAATAGAATAATGTAAAATCGTATCAAAATAAATAATATTAATAAAATAATGTAAATTTTTATGAAAATTAATATGCAAAATACCAATAAGATAACGCATTTTTATTAAAATATATTACCAAAATGCACATAAAATATTTGTATTTGTATTAAAATAAATATACAAAATGAACATACAATAAGGTAAATTTGTATTGAAATAGATATGCAAAATACATATAAAACAATATAAATATGTTTCAAAATATATACGAATACACATAAAATAACGTAGATTTCTATAAAAATATATATACAAAATACACATAAAATGAAGGAAATACATATAAAAAAATGTATACAAAATACACATAAAACAATGTATCAAAAATAAATCAACAAAATACCAATAAAAGAATGTGTATTTGTATAAACATAAATATACAAAATACACATAAAATAACGTAAATTCATATAAAACTATATACAAAAATACACAGAAGTAATAAAATTTGTATGAAAATAGATATTCAAAATACACACAAAATAGGATAAATTTGAATTGAAATATATATACAAAATACATAAAATAATGTAAATTTGTATCAAAATATTTATACAAATACACATATAATAACGTAAATTTGTATAAAAATATATAAACAAAATACATCTATTTTCATACAAATACACATTCTTTTCATGATATTTTGTTTATTTATTTTGACACGAATTAACATTATTTAATTTGTATTTTGTATATATAGTTTTATACGTATTTACATTATTTCAAGTGTATTTTGTATATATATTTCTATAGAAATCTGCGTTATTTTATGTGTATTCGTATATATATTTTGAAACAAATTTACATTGTTTTATGTGTATTTTGCATATTTTTTCAATACAAATTTACCTTATTGTATGTGCATTTTGTATATTAATTTTAATACAAATTTGATTAATCTATGTGTATTTTTGTATATGTATTTTTATAAAAATATGCTTTATTTTATGGGTATTTTGCATCTTTATTTTCATACAAATTTACATTATTTTATTGATATTCTGGGTATTTATTTTGATATGTTTTTACATTATTCTGTGTGTATTTTGTATATATATTTTATATAAAATGTATTTGTTTTCGTTTCATACGAATCTACATTATTTTATGTGTTTTTTGTACATGTATTTAAATACAAATTTAACTAGTTATATGTGTATTTTGTATATCTATTTTGTATGTATATTTTCATAGAAATTTACTCTATTTTATGAGTATTTGTATATATATTTTGATACAAATTTACATTATTAATGTGTATTTTGCATATCTATTTCAATACAAATTTACTTTATTGTACGTGCATTTTGTATATTTATTTTAATACAAATTTAATTATTTTACATGTATATTTGTATATATATTTTTATGCAAATATGCGTTATTATATGGATATTTTGCATCTTTATTTTCATACAAATTTACATTATTTTATTGATATTCTCTTTATTTATTTTGATATGATTTAACATTATTCTATGTGTTTTTTTTATATATATTTTTTTATACATATTTACATTATTTAATATTCATTTTGTATATATATCTAATCCAAATTTACATTATTTTATGTGTATTTGTTTATATATTTTCATTCATATATACATTATTTTATGTGTTCTTTGTATATATATTTTTCTACGTATTTAAATTATTTTATATGTATTTTGTATATGCATTTTCATAAAAAAATTACGTTATTTTATTGTGTGTATAAGTATATATTTTGATACAAATTTTATACAAATTCATGTTATTTAATGTGTATTTGTATATATATTTTCATACAAATTTATATTATTTTATGTGTATTTTTTCATATATTTCATTACAAATTTACCTTATTTTATGTTTATTTTGTATATTTATTTCATTCAATTTTAAATTATTTTATGTGTATATTTGTATTTGTATTTAGGTTATTTTATGTGTATTTTGTATATATATTTTCATCCAAAATTACATTATTATATTGGTATTTTCTTAATTTAATTCGATACGAATTTAGATTATTTCATAGGTATTTTGTATACATATTTTTATACTCATTTACATTATCTAATGTGTGTTTTGTATATATGTTTTTATGCAAATTTTTTTTATGTTCATTTTTGTACATATATTTTTATATAAATTTGCGTTATTTTATGTATATAGTTTTATATAAATTTACGTTATTTTATGTGTATTTTGTATATTTATATTTATACAAATACACATTCTTTTATTGCTATATTGTTTATTTATATTTATACGAATTTACATTATTTTATGTGTATTTTGTATACATTTTTTTATACGTATTTACTTAATTTTATGTGTATTTTGTATATGTATTTTTATAGAAATCTACGTTATTTTATGTGTATTCGCATATATATTTTGAAACAAATTAACATTATTTTATATGTATTTTGCATATCTATTTCAATACAAATTTACCTTATTGTATGTGCATTTTGTATATTTATTTTGATACAAATTCAAATATTTTATGTGTTTTTTGGTATCAATAGTTTTATAAAAAAAAATGCGTTATTTTATAGGTATTTTGCATCTTAATTTTCATACAAATTTACATTATTTTATTAATATTCTGTGTATATATTTTGATACGATTTTACATTATTCTATTTGTGTTTTGTATATATATTTTTTTATACATATTTACATTATTTAATGTGTATTTTGAATATATATTTCATACAAATTTACGTTATTATATGTGTATTTGTTTATATATTTTCTTTCAAATTTACATTATTTTATGTGTATTTTGTATATGTATTTCAATAGAAATTAACCTAATTTTATGTGTATTTTGTATATTTCTTTTCATACAAATTTAAATTATTTTTGTGTATTTTTGTATATATTTTTTTTACAAATTTAGGTTATTTTATGTACGCATTTACATTATTTAATGTGTGTTTTGTATATATATTTTTATCCAAAGGTAATTTATTTTACGTTCATTTTTGGACATATATTTTTATAGAAATTAGCGTTATTTTATATGTGTTTGTATATGTTTTTCATACAAATTTACATTATTTTATTGCTATTTTGTTTATTTAGTTTGATACGAATTACATGATTATATGTGTATTTTGTACATATTTTTTATACGTATTTACATTACTTAATGTGTATTTTGTTTATATATTTTTAAACAAATTTACGTTATTATATGTATTTTTATAAATATTTTGATACAAATTTACATTATTTTATGTATTTTGTATATACATTTGAATTCAAATTTAGCTTATTTTATCTGTATTTTGTCGATCTATTTTGATACGAATTTAATTACTTCTGTGTATTTTTGTATATAGTTTTATACAAATTTACGTTATTTTATGTGTATTTTGTATATTTATATTTATAAATACACATTCTTTTATTGGTATTTTGTTTATTTATTTTGATACGAATTTACATTATTTTATGTGTATTTTGTATACATTTTTTTATACGTATTTACTTCATTTTACGTGTATTTTGTATATATATTTTTATTCAAATCTACGTTATTTTATGTGTATTCGTATATATATTTTGAAACAAATTTACATTGTTTTATTTGTATTTTGCATATCTATTTCAATACAGATTTACCTTATTGTATGTGTATTTTGTATATTTATTTTAATACAAATAAACCTTTTTATGTGTATTTTTGTATATATATTTAAAAAAAATGCGTTATTTTATGGGTATTTTGCTTCTTTATTTTCACACAAATTTACATTATTTTATTAATATTCTGTGTATTTATTTTGATACGATTTTACATTATTCTATTTGTGTTTTATATATAGCTTTTTATACAAATTTACGTTATTTTAAGTGTATTTGTTTATGTATTTTCATTCAAATTTACAGTATTTTATGTGTATTTTTTATATGTATTTCAATACAAATTTACCTAATTTTATGTGTATTTTGTATATTTATTTTCATACAAATTTAAATTATTTTTGTGTATTTTTGTATATAGTTTTATACAAATTTATGTTATCTTATGTGTATTTTGTATATTTATTTTCATACAAATACACATTCGTTTATTGACATTTTGTTTATTTATTTTGACTCGAATTTACATTATTTAATGTGTATTTTGTATATATATTTTTATACGTATTTACATCCTTTCATGTGTATTTTGTATATTTATAAAAAATGCGTTATTTTATGGGTATTTTGCATCTTTATTTTCATACAAGTTTACATTATTTTATTTACATTCTGTGTATTTATGTTATTACGATTTTACATTATTCTATTTGTGTTTTGTATATATATTTTTTAAACATATTTACATTATTTAGTGAGTATTTTTTATATATATTTTATACAAATTTATGTTAATTTAAGTGTATTTGTTTATATATTTTCATTCAAATTTACATTATTTTATGTGTATTTTGTATATGTATTTCTTTACAAATTTACCTAATTTTATGTGTATTTTGTATATTTATTTTCATACAAATTTAACTTATTTTTGTGTATTTTTATATATAGTTTTATACAAATTTACGTTATTTTATGTGTATTTTGTATATGTATTTTCATACAAATACTCATTCTTTTATTGATATTTTAATTATTTATTTTGACACGAATTTACATTATTTAATGTGTATTTTGTATATATATTTTTATACGTATTTACAACATTTCATGTGTATTTTGTATATATATTTCTATAGAAATCTACGTTATTTTATGTGTATTCGTATATATATTTTGAAACAAATCTACATTATTTTATGTGTATTTTGTTTATATATTTCATTATAAATTTGCCTTATTTTAAGTTTATTTTTATATCTATTTTCATTCAAATTCAAATAATTTTATGTGTATATATTTATTTGTATTTACGTTATTTTATGTGTATTTTCTATATATATTTTCATTCAAAATTACATTATTTTATCGGTATTTTGTTCATTTATTTCGATACGAATTTAGATTATTTCATGTGTATTTTCTATACATATACATATAGAGTAAATTTCTATGAAAATATATATATTCAAAATACATATAAAATTATGTAAATAACTAAAAAAATATATATATATCAAATACACCTAAAAAAAATGAAAATTCGTATCAAAATAAATAAATAAAATTCCGATAAAAGAACGTAAATTCGAATTAAAATAAATAAACAAAATATCAATAAAAGAATGTGTATTTGGATAAATATACAAAATACACATACAAAATAAACATAAAATAAGGTAGATTTGTAATAAAATATATTTACAAAATACACATAAAATAATGTAAATTTATATGAAAATATATATACAAATACATATAAAATACCATGAATTTGTATAAAAATATATATTCAAAATAAATATTAAATAATGGAAAAGCGTATAAAAATATATATACAAAGTACATATAAAATAATGTAAATTCGTATCAATATAAATCAACAAAACACCAATAAAATAATATATATTTGTATGAAAATAAATTTACAAAATACACATAACATAACTGAAATTTGTATTAAAATATATACAAAAATACATAGAAATAATTTGAGTTTGTATGAAAATAGATATACAAAATACACATAAAACTAGGTAAATTTCTTTTGAAATGTATATACAAAATATCCATAAAATATTGTAAATTTGTGTCAAAATATATAAACAAATACACATAAAATAACGTAAATTTGTATGAAAAATATATACAAAATACACATAGAATAATGTCAATTCCTATCAAAATGAATAAGCAGAATATCAATAAAATAATGTAAATTTGTATGAAAATAAAGATGCAAAATACCCAAAAAATAAAGCATATGTTTATAAAAATACAGATACAAAAATACACATCGAATAATTAAATTTGTATTAAAATTAATATACAAAATGTGCATATAATAAGGTAAGTTTGTATTGAAAAAATTTGCAACATACACGTTAACTCATACAGATTTATATTATTTTATTGGTATTTTGTTTATTTATTTTGATACGAATTACATGATTATATGTGTATTTTGTACATATTTTTTTTATACGTATTTACATTATTTAATGTGTATTTTGTTTATATATTTTCATACAAATTTACGTTATTATATGTGTATTTGTATAAATATTTTGATACAAATTTACTTTATTTCATGTATTTTGTATATATATTTCAATTCAAATTTAGCTTATTTCGTGTGTATTTTGTATATATTTTCATACAAATTTAATTACTTCTGTGTATTTTTGTATATAGTTTTATATAAATTTACGTTATTTTATGTGTATTTTGAATATTTATTTTCATACAAATACACATTCTTTTATTGGTATTTTGTTTATTTATTTTGATACGAATTTACATTATTTTATGATATATATTTTATCCAAATTTACATTATTTTATGTGTATTTGTTTATATATTTTCATACATATCTACATTATTTTATGTCTTTTTTGTAGATATATTTTTCTACGTATTTAAATTATTTTATGTGTATTTTGTATATACATTTTCATAAAAAAATTACGTTATTTTATTGAGTATATAAGTATATATTTTGATACAAATTTTATACAAATTCATGTTATTTAATGTGTATTTGTATATATATTTTCATACAAATTTATATTATTTTATGTGTATTTTTTCATATATTTCATTACAAATTTACCTTATTTTATGTTTATTTTGTATATTTATTTCATTCAATTTTAAATTATTTTATGTGTATATTTGTATTTGTATTTAGGCTATTTTATGTGTATTTTGTATATATATTTTCATCCAAAATTACATTATTTTATTGGTATTTCTTAATTTAATTCGATACGAATTTAGATTATTTCATAATTATTTTGTATACATACTTTTATACTCATTTACATTATCTAATGTGTGTTTTGTATATATATTTTTATGCAAATTTATCTAATGTTCATTTTTGTACATATATTTTTATAGAAATTTGCGTTATTTTATGTATATAGTTTTATATAAATTTACGTTATTTTATGTGCATTTTGTATATTTATATTTAAACAAATACACATTCTTTTATTAGTATATTGTTTATTTACATTTATACGAATTTACATTACTTTATGTGTATTTTGTATACATTTTTTTATACGTATTTACTTAATTTTATGTGTATTTTTTATATGTATTTTTATATAAATCTACGTTATTTTATGTGTATTCGTATATATATTTTGAAACAAATTTACATTATTTTATATGTATTTTCCATATCTATTTCAATACAAATTTACCTTATTGTATGTGCATTTTGTATATTTATTTTAATACAAGTTCAAATATTTTATGTGTATTTTGGTATCAATAATTAAAAAAAAAAAGCGTTATTTTATAGGTATTTTGCATCTTAATTTTCATTTTATATGTACTTTCTATATATATATTTTTATACGCTCTAACATTATTTAATATTTATTTTGAATATATATTTTTATACAAATTCATGGTATTTTATGTGTATTTGTATATATATTTTCATATAAATTTACATTATTGTATGTGTATTTTGTACATATATTTTATTACAAATCTACCTTATTTTATGTTTATTTTGTATGTGTATTTTGTATATTTATATTTATCCAAATACACATTCTTTTATTGTTAGTTTATTTATTTTAGTTCGAATTTACTTTATTTTATGTGCATTTTGAATACATTTTTTTTATACGTATTTACTTAATTTTATGTGTATTTTGTATATATATTTTTATAGAAATCTACGTTTTTTTATTTGTATTCGTATATATATTTTGAAACAAATTTACATTGTTTTATATGTATTTTTGCATATCTCTTTCAATACAAATTTACCTTATTGTATATGCACTTTGTATATTTATTTCAATACAAATTTAAAAATTTTATGTGTATTTTGGTATATATATTTTTATAAGAAATGCGCTATTTTATATGAATTTTGCATCTTTATTTTCATACAAATTTACATTATTTTATTAATATTCGGTGTATTTATTTTGATACGATTTTACATTATTCTATTTGTTTTTTGTATATACTTTTTTATACATATTTACATTATTTAATGTGTATCTTGCATATATATTTTATTCAAATTTATTATCTATTATCTATTTTCATACAAATACACATTCAATTCATGATATTTTGTTTATTTATTTTGACACGAATTTACATTATTTGATATGTATTTTGTATATATATTTTTATACGTATTTACATAATTTCATATGTATTTTGTATATATATTTAATAGATTTTCAAAATACACATAAAATAACCTAAATTTGTATCAAACTATATACAAAAATACACAAAAATATTTTAAATTTGTATGAAAATAAATATACAAAATACACATAAAATTAAGTAAATTTGTATGGAAATACATATACAAAATACACATAAAATAATGTAAATTTGAATGAAAATACATATAAAAATACACTTAAAATAACGTAAATTTGGATAAAAAATTATATTCAAAACACAAATAGAATAATGTAAAATCGTATCAAAATAAATACACAGAATATTAATAAAATAATGTAAATTTGTATGAAAATAAAGAGGCAAAAAACCCATAAAATAACGCATTGTTTTTATTTATAAAAATATATATACCAAAATACATATAAAAAAATTAGATTTGTATTAAAATAAATATATAAAAAACACATAAAATAAGGCAAATTTGTATTGAAATAGATACGCAAAATACATATAAAGCAATGTAAATTTGTTTCAAAATATGTATACGAATACACATAAAATAACGTAGATTTCTATAAATATATATATGCAAAATACACATAAAATGAAGTAAATACGTATAAAAAAAATGTATTCAAAATACACATAAAATAATGTAAATTCGTATCAAAATAAATAAACAAAATACCAATAAAAGAATGTGTATTTGTATAAATATAAATATACAAAATACACATAAAATAACGTAAATTTATATAAAACTATATACATAAATACACAGAAGTAATTAAATTTGTATGAAAATATATACAAAATACACACAAAATAAGCTAAATTTGAATTGAAATATATATACAAAATACATGAAATAAAGTAAATTTGTATCAAAATATTTATACAAATACACATATTAACGTAAATTTGTATGAAAATATATAAACAAAATACACATTAAATAATGTAAATACGTATAAAAAAATGTGTACAAAATACACATATAATCATGTAATTCGTATCAAAATAAATAAACAAAATACCAATAAAATAATATAAATTTGTATGAGTAAACGTGTATGTTGCATATTTTTTCAATACAAATTTACCTTATTATATACGCATTTTGTATATTAATTTTAATACAAATTTAATTATTCGATGTGTATTTTTGTATCTGTATTTTTATAAAAATATGCTTTATTTTTTGGGTATTTTGCATCTTTATTTTCATACAAATATACATTATTTTTTTGATATTCTGCTCATTCATTTTGATACGAATTGACATTATTCTATGTGTATTTTGTATATATATTTCATACAAATTTACGTTATTTTATGTGTATTTGTTTATATATTTTGACACAAATTTACAATATTTTATGGCTATTTTGTATATACATTTCAAAAGAAATTTACCTAGTTTTATGTGTATTTTGTATATCTATTTTCATACAAACTCAAATTATTTCTATGTATTTTTGTATATATTTTAATACAAATTTTAGTTATGTTATGTGTATTTTGTAAATTATATATATATATATATATATATATATATATATATATATATATATATATATATATATATATATATATATATATATATATATATATATATATATATATATATATATATATATATATATATATATATATATATATATATATATATATATTTTTTTATTGGTGTTTTGTTGATTTATATTGATACGAATTTACATTATTTTATATGTACTTTGTATATATATTTTTATACGCTTTTACATTATTTAATATTTATTTTGAATATATATTTTTATACAAATTCATGGTATTTTATGTTTATTTGTATATATATTTTCATATAAATTTACATTATTTTGTGTGTATTTTGTACATATATTTTATTACAAATCTACCTTATTTTATGTTTATTTTGTATATGTATTTTGTATATTTATATTTATCCAAATACACATTCTTTTATTTGTATTTTGTTTATTTATTTTAAATCGAATTTACATTATTTTATGTGTATTTTGTATACATTTTTTTATACGTATTTACTTAATTTTATGTGTATTTTGTATATATATATATATATATATATATATATATATATATATATATATATATATATATATATATATATATATATATATATATATATATATATATATATATATATATATATATATATATATATATTTATAGAAATCTACGTTTTTTTATTTGTATTCGTATATATATTTTGAAACAAATTTACATTGTTTTATATGTATTTTTGCATATCTCTTTCAATACAAATTTAACTTATTGTATGTGCATTTTGTATATTTATTTCAATACAAATTTAAATATTTTATGTGTATTTTGGTAAATATATTTTTTTAAGAAATGCGCTATTTTATGGGAATTTTGCATCTTTATTTTCATACAAATTTACATTATTTTATTAATATTCGGTGTATTTATTTTGATACGAATTTACATTATTCTATTTGTTTTTTGTATATACTTTTTAATACATATTTACATTATTTAATGAGTATCTTGTATATATATTTTATACAAATTTATTATCTATTATCTATTTTTATACAAATACACATTCTTTACATGATATTTTGTTTATTTATTTTGACACGAATTTACATTATTTGATATGTATTTTGTATATATATTTTTATACGTATTTACATAATTTCATATGTATTATGTATATATATTTCTATAGAAATCTACTTTATTTTATGTGTATTCGTATATATATTTTGAAACAAATTTACATTGTTTTATATGTATTTTTTGAATATCTCTTTTAATACAAATTTACCTTACTGTATATGCATTTTGTATATTTATTTCAATATAAATTTAAATATTTTATGTGTATTTTGGTATATATATTTTTATAAAAAATGCGATAATTTTTAGGAATTTTGCATCTTTATTTTCATACAAATTTACATTATTTTATTGATATTCTGTATATTTATTTTGATACGATTTTACATTATTCTATTTGTTTTTTGTATATATTTTTTTATACACATTTACATTATTTAATGTGTATCTTGCATATATTTGATACAAATTTACGTTATTTTAAGTGTATTTGTTTTTATATTTTCATTCAAATTTACAATTATTTTAATTCGAAATTACATTATTTTATGTGTATTTTGTATACATTTTTTTATACGTATTTACTTAATTTTATGTGTATTTTGTATATATATTTTTATAGAAATCTACGTTTTTTTATTTGTATTCGTATATATATTTTGAAACAAATTTACATTGTTTTATATGTATTTTTGCATATCTCTTTCAATACAAATTTACCTTATTGTATGTGCATTTTGTATATTTATTTCAATGCAAATTTAAATATGTTATGTGTATTTTGGTGTATATATTTTTATAAGAAAAGCGCTATTTTATGGGAATTTTGCATCTTTATTTTCATACAAATTTACATTATTTTATTAATATTCGGTGTATTTATTTTGATACGATGTTACATTATTCTATTTGTTTTTTGTATATACTTTTTTATACATATTTACATTATTTAATGTGTATCTTGCATATATATTTGATACAAATTTATTATCTATTATCTATTTTCATACAAATACACATTCTTTTCATGATATTTTGTTTATTTATTTTGACACGAATTTACATTATTTGATATGTATTTTGTATATATATTTTTATATGTATTTACATAATTTCATATGTATTTTGTTTATATATTTCTATAGAAATCTACTTTATTTTATGTGTATTCGTATATATATTTTGAAACAAATTTACATTGTTTTATATGTATTTTTGAATATCTCTTTCAATACAAATTTACCTTACTGTATATGCATTTTGTATATTTATTTCAATACAAATTTAAATATTTGATGTGTATTTTGGTAAATATATTTTTATAAAAAATTCGATAATTTTTGGGAATTTTGCATCTTTATTTTCATAAAAATTTACATTATTTTATTGATATTCTGTGTATTTATTTTGATACGATTTTACTTTATTCTATTTGTTTTTTGTATATATATTTTTTATACACATTTACATTATTTAATGTGTATCTTGCATATATATTTTATTCAAATTTACGTTATTTTAAGTGTATTTGTTTATATATTTTCATTCAAATTTACATTATTTGATGTGTATTTTGTATATGTATTTCAATACAAATTTACCTAATTTTATGTGTATTTTGTGTATTTCTTTTCAAACAAATTTAAATTATTTTTGTGTATTTTTGTATATAGTTTTATACAAATTTAGGTTATTTTATGTACGCATTTAGTGTGTTTTGTATATATATTTTTTTGCAAATTTACTTTATTTTATGTGCATTTTTGTACATATATTTTTATAGAAATTTGCGTTATTTGTAAATGTTTTCTCATACAAATTTACATTATTTTATTGCTATTTTGTTTATTTATTTTGATACGAATTACATGATTATATGTGTATTTTGTACATATTTTTTATACGTATTTACATTACTTAATGTGTATTTTGTTTATATATTTTTAAACAAATCTACGTTATTATATATATTTGTATAAATATTTTGATACAGATTTACATTATTTTATGTATTTTGTATGTACATTTCAAATCAAATTTAGCTCATTTTAGCTGTATTTTGTATATATATTTTCATACAAATTTAATTACTTCTGTGTATTTTTGTATATAGTTTTATACAAATTTAAGATATTTTATGTGTATTTTGTATTTTTATATTTATACAAATACACATTCTTTTACTGGTATTTTGTTTATTTATTTTGATACGATTTTTATGTATTTTTTGTATTCATTTTTTTATACGTATTTACTTAATTTTATGTGTATGTATTTTTTTTAGAAATCTACGTTATTTTATGTGAATTCGTATATATATTTTGAAACAAATTTACATTGATTTATATGTATTTTGCATATATATTTCAATACAAATTTACCTTATAGTATGTGCATTTTTTATATTTATTTTAATACAAATTTTAATATTTTATGTGTATTTTGGTATATATATTTTTATAAAAAATGAGTTATTTTATGGTTATTTTGCATCTTTATTTTCATACAAATTTACATTGATACGATTTTACATTATTCTATTTGTATTTTGTATATATATTTTTATACATATTTACATTATTTAATGTGTATTTTGTATATATATTTGATTCAAATTTACGTTATTTTAAGTGTACATGTTAATATATTTTCATTCAAATTTCTATTATTTTATGTGTATTTTGTATATTTATTTTCATACAAATTTAAATTATTTTTGTGTATTTTTGTATATAGTTTTATACAAACTTAGGTTATTTTATGAGTATTTTGTATATCTATTTTCATACAAATACACATTCTTTTATTGATATTTTGTTTATTTATTTTGACGAGAATTTAAATTATTTAATGTGTATTTTGTATATATATATTTTTATACGTATTTACATCATTTCATGTATATTTTGGGTATATATTTCTATAGAAATCTACGTTATTTTATGTGTATTCGTATATATATTTTGAAACAAATTAACACTTTTATGTGCATTTTGTATAATTTTTCAATACAAATTTACCTTATTGTACGTGCATTTTGTATATTAATTTTAATACACATTTAATTATTCTATGTGTTTTTTTGTATATGTATTTTTAAAAAAATATGCTTTATTTTATGGGTATTTTGCATCTTTATTTTCATACAAAATTACATTATTTTATTGATATTCTGTGTATTTATTTTGATACGATTTTACATTATTCTATGTATATTTTGTATATCTATTTTATACAAATGTACGTTATTTCATGTGAATTTTGTACATGTATTTAAATACAAATTTAACTAATTATATGTGTATTTTGTATATCTATTTTCAAACAAATTGAAATTTATTTTTTTGTTTTTTTGTATATATTTTTATTCAAATTTTCGTAATTTTATGTGTATTTTGTATATTTATTTTCCTACAAATATACGTTCTTTTCTCGGAATTTTGTTTATTTATTTTGATGCGAATTTCATTTTTTTTTAGGTGTATTTGATATATATATTTTTATACTTATTTACATAATTTTATATGTATTTTGAATATATATTATCATAGAAATTTTCTCCATATGTTTATACCAAAAAACACATAAATAATTTAAATTTGTATGAAAATAAATATACAAAATACACATAAAACTAGGTAAGTTTGTATTTAAATACATATACAAAATACACTTAAAATAATGTAAATTTGAATGAAATTTATAAACAAATACACTTAAAATAACGTTAATTTGTATAAAATATATATATAAAATACACATTAAATAATGAAAATATGTATAAAAAAATATATACCAAACACAAATAGTATAATATAAAATCGTATCAAAATATATACACAGAATATTAATAAAATAGTGTACATTTGTATGAAAACTAAGATGCAAAATACCTTTAAAATAACGCATTTTTTATAAAATTATATATACCAAAATACACATAAAATATTTGAATTTGTATTAAAATAAATATACAAAATGCAAATACAATAAGGTAAATTTTAATTTACAATATTTTTGTGTATTTTTGTATATAGTTTGATACAAATTTAGGTTATTTTATGTGTATTTTGTATATCTATTTTCATACAAATACACATTCTTTTATTGATATTTTGTTTATTTATTTTGACGCGAATTTACATTATTTAATGTGTATTTTGTATATATATTTTTATACGTATTTACATCATTTCATGTGTATTTTGTATAGTTTAAAAAAATATATATATATATATATATATATATATATATATATATATATATATATATATATATATATATATATATATATATATATATATATATATATATATATATATATATATATATATATATATATATATATATATATATATATATATTTATACATATACTCATTTTTTTATTGGTATGTTGTTTATATATTTTGATACTAATTTACGTTATTTTATGTGTATTTTGTATACTTTTTTATACGTATTTACTTAATTTTATGTGTATTTTGTATATATATTTTTTATGGAAATCTACCTTATTTCATGTGTATTCGTATATATATTTTGAAACAAATTTACATTGTTTATATGTATTTTGCATATCTATTTTTGTGTATTCTGTATTTATTTTTGTTATACATAGAATAATGTAAAATCGTGACAATATAAGTACACAGAATATCAATAAAATAATTTAAATTTGTATGAAAATAAAGATGCAAAATACCCATAAGATAAAGCATATTTTTTTTTTAAATACATATACAAAAATACACATAGAATAATTGAATTTTTATTAAAATTAATATACAAAATGAACACATACAATAAGGTAAATTTGTTTTGAAAAAAACGAAAAATACAAATAAAACATTGTAAATTTGTTTCAAAATATATATACGAATACACATAAAATAACGTAGATTTCTATAGAAATATATATATAAAATACACATGAAATTATGCAAATACGTATAAAAATATATAAATAAAATACATTTTAAGCAATGTAAATTCGTGTCAAAATAAATAAACAAAATATCATGAAAAGAATGTGTATGAAAATAAATAATAGATAATAAATTTGTATGAAATATATATGCATGATATACATTAAATAATGTAAATATGTATAAAAAATATATATACAAAAAACAAATAGAATAATGTAAAATCGTATCAAAATAAATACACCGAATATTAATAAAATAATGTAAATTTGTATGAAAATAAAGATGCAAAATTCCCATCAAATAGCGCATTTCTTATAAAAATATATATACCAAAATACACATAAAATATTTAAATTTGTATTGAAATAAATATACAAAATGCACATACAATAAGGTAAACTTCTAATGAAAGAGATATGCAAAAATACATATAAAACAATGTAAATTTGTTTCAAAATACATATACGAATACACATAAAATAACGTAGATATCTATAAAAATATATATACAAAATACACATAAAATTAGGTAAATACGTATAAAAAATGTAAACAAAATACACATAAAATAATATAAATTCGAAACAAAATAAATAAACAAAATACCAATAAAAGAATGTTTATTTGTATAAATATAAATGTACAAAATACACATACAAAATAAACATAAAATAAGGTAAATTTTTAATGAAATATATGTACAAAATACACATAAAATAATGTAAATTTATATGAAAATATATATACAAATACACATAAAATACCATGAATTTGTATAAAATTATATATTCAAAATAAATATTAAATAATGTAAATGCGTATAAAAATATATATAAAAAGTACATATAAAATAATGTAAACTCGTATTAATATAAATCAACAAAATACCAATAAAATAATATATATTTAAATGAAAATAGATTTACAAAATACACATAACATAACTAAAATTTGTATTGAAATATATAGAAAAATACATAAAAATAATTTGAGTTTGTATGAAAACAGATATTCAAAATACACATAAAACTAGGTAAATTTCTTTTGAAATATATATACAAAATACCCATAAAATATTGTAAATTTGTATCAAAATATATAAACATATACACATAAAATAACGTAAATTTGTTTGAAAAATATATACAAAAGACACATAGAATAATGTCAAATCGTATCAAAATGAATGAGCAGAATATCAATAAAATAACGTAAATTTGTATGAAAATAAAGATGCAAAATACCCATAAAATAAAGCATATTTTTATAAAAATACATATACAAAAATACACATAGAATAATTAAATTTGTATTAAAATTAATATACAAAATGCATATAGAATAAGGTAAATTTGTATTGAAAAAATATGCAAAATACACATAAAAGTGTAAATTTGTTTAAAAATCTATATACGAATACACATAATATAACGTAGATTTCTATAGAAATATATATACAAAATACACATGAAATGATGTAAATACGTATAAAAATATATATACAAAATACACATTAAATAATCTAAATTCGCGTCAAAATAAATAAACAAAATATCAATAAAAGAATGTGTATTTGTATAAAAATAGATATACCAAATACTCATAAAATAACCTAAGTTTGTATAAAACTATGTACAAAAATACACAAAAATAATTTAAATTTGTATGAAAATAAATATACAAAATACAAATTAAATTATTTTGTATATCTATTTTATACAAATGTATGTTATTTTATATGAATTTGTTTTCATTTCATACAAATTTACATTATTTTATGTGTATTTTGTACATGTAATTAAATACAAATTTAACTAATTATAGTTGTATTTTCTATATCTATTTTCATACAAATTGAAATTTATTTTTTTGTTTTTTTGTATATATTTTTATTCAAATTTTCGTAATCTTATAAAAATATATATACCAAAATACACATAAAATTTTTAAATTTGCATTGAAATAAATATACAAAATGCACATACAATAAGGTAAATTTGTATTGAAAGAGATATGCAAAAATACATATAAAACAATGTAAATTTGTTTCAAAATATATATACGAATACAAATAAAAAAACGTAGATTTCTATAAATATATATATACAAAATACACATAAAATTAAGTAAATACGTATAAAAAAATGTATACAAAATACACATAAAATAATGTAAATTCGAATTAAAATAAATAAACAAAATACCAATAAAAGAATGTGTATTTGGATAAATATAAATATACAAAATACACATACAAAATAAACATAAATTAAGGTTGATTTGTAATAAAATATATGTACAAAATACACATAAAATAATGTAAATTTATATGAAAAAATATATACAAATACACATAAAATACCATGAATTTGTATAAAAATATATATTCAAAATAAATATTAAATAATGGAAAAGCGTATAAAAATATATATACAAAGTACATATAAAATAATGTAAATTCGTATCAATATAAATCAAGAAAACACCAATAAAATAATATATATTTGAATGAAAATAAATTTACAAAATACACATAACATAAATAAAATTTGTATTAAAATATATACAAAAATACATAGAAATAATTTGAGTTTGTATGAAAATAGATATACAAAATACACATAAAACTAGGTAAATTTCTTTTGAAATGTATATACAAAATACCCATAAAATATTGTAAATTTGTGTCAAAATATATAAACAAATACACATAAAATAACGTAAATTTGTATGAAAAATATATACAAAATACACATAGAATAATGTCAATTCCTTTCAAAATGAATGAGCAGAATATCAATAAAATAATGTAAATTTGTATGAAAATAAAGATGCAAAATACCCAAAAAATAAAGCATATGTTTATAAAAATACAGATACAAAAATACACATCGAATAATTAAATTTGTATTAAAATTAATACAAAATGCGTATATAATAAGGTAAATTTGTATTGAAAAAAATAAGCAACATACACGTTTACTCATACAAATTTATATTATTTTATTGGTATTTTGTTTATTTATTTTGATACGAATTTTTTTTTTTTTTTTACAGCAAAGGAGACAGCTCAAGGGCACAAAAAAGTAAACATTAATAAAAAAAAAGCCCGCTACTCGCTGCTCCTAAAAAGAATCCAAAGAAGTGGCCGAAAGATAGGTCAGTTTCGGGAGGAGAGGTGTCCTGATACCCTCCTCAAACAATTACATGATTATATGATTATATGTGTATTTTGTACATTTTTTTTTATACGTATTTACATTATTTAATGTGTATTTTGTTTATATATTTTCATACAAGTTTACGTTATTATATGTGTATTTGTATAAATATTTTGATACAAATTTACTTTATTTCATGTATTTTGTATATATATTTCAATTCAAATTTAGCTTATTTCGTGTGTATTTTGTATATATTTTCATACAAATTGAATTACTTCTGTGTATTTTTGTATATAGTTTTATATAAATTTACGTTATTTTATGTGTATTTTGTATATTTATATTCATAGAAATACACATTCTTTTATTGGTATTTTGTTTATTTATTTTGATACGAATTTACATTATTTTATGTGTATTTTGTATACATTTTTTATACGTATTTACTTCATTTTATATGTATTATGTATATATTTTTATAGAAATCTACGTTATTTTATGTGTATTCGTATATATATTTTGAAACAAATTTACATTGTTTTATATGTATTTTGCATATCTATTTCAATACAAATTTACCTTATTGTATGTGTTTTTTGTATATTTATTTTAATACAAATTTAATTTTTTGATGTGTATTTTGGTATATATATTTTTATAAATAAAAAAAATGCGTTATTTTATGGGTATTTTGCTTCTTTATTTTCATACAAATTTACATTATTTTATTAATATTCTGTGTATTTATTTTGTTATATTTTGTTATATTTTATACAAATTTACGTTATTTTAAGTGTATTTGTTTATATATTTTCATTAAAATTTACATTATTCTATGTGTATTTTGTATATATATTTCAATACAAATTTACCTAATTTTATGTGTATTTTGTATATTTCTTTTCATACAAATTTTAAATATTTTTGTGTATTTTTGTATATAGTTTTATACAAATTTAGGTTATTTTATGTACACATTTACTTTATTTAATGTGTGTTTTGTATATATATTTTTATGCAAATTTACTTTATTTTATGTGCATTTTTGTACATATATTTTTTTTGTATTTGTATATGTTTTCTCATACAAATTTACATTATTTTATTGCTATATTGTTTATTTATTTTGATACGAATGAAAATAGATATACAAAATATACATAAAATAAACTAAATTTGTATTGAAATGTATATACAAAATACATAAAATAATGTAAATTTGAATCAAAATATTTTAACAGATGCGCATAAAATAACGTAAATTTGTTTTAAAATATACAAAATACACATTAAATAATGTAAATATGTATAAAAAAAATATACACAAAACACAAATAGAATAATGTAAAATCGTATCAAAATAAATACACAGAATATTAATAAAACAATGTAAATTTGTATGAAAATAAAGATGCAAAATACCCATTAAATAATGCATTTTTTATAAAAATATATATACCAAAATACACAAGAAAAAATTAATTTGTATTAAAATAAATATACAAAATACACATACAATAAGGTAAATCTGTATTGAAATAGATATGCAAAATACATATAAAACAATGTAAATTTGTATAAAAATATATATACAAAATACACATAAAATGAAGTAAATACGTATAAGAAAATGTATACAAAATACACATAAAATAATGTAAATTCGTATCAAAATAAATAAACAAAATACCAATAAAAGAATGTGTATTTGTATAAATATAAATATACAAAATACACATAAAATAACGTAAATTTGTATAAAACTATACAAAAATACACAGAAGTAATTAAATTCGTATGAAAATAGATATACAAAATACAGATAAAATAAGCTAAATTTGAATTGAAATATATATACAAAATACATAAAATAATGTAAATTTGTATCAAAATATTTATAAAAATACATATAATAACGTAAATTTGTTTAAAAATATATAAACAAAATACACATTAAGTAATGTAAATACGTATAAAAATATGTACAAAATACACATATAATCATGTAATTCGTATCAAACTAAATAAACAAAATATCAATAAAATAATGTAAATTTGTATGAGAAAACATATACAAATAATATAAAATAACGCTAATTTCCATAAAAATAGATGTCCAAAAATGAACGTAAAATAAAGTAACTTTGGATAAAAATATATATACAAAACACACATTAAATAATGTAAATGCGTACATAAAATAACCTAAATTTGTATAAAACTATATACAAAAATACACAAAAATAATTTAAATTTGTATGAAAAGAAATATACAAAATACACATAAAATTAGGTTAATTTGTATTGAAATACATATACAAAATACATATAAAATAATGTAAATTTGAAAGAAAATATATAAACAAATACACATATAATAACGTAAATTTGTATGAAAATATATTCAAAATACACATTAAATAATGTAAATATGTATAAAAAATATATACAAAACACAAATAGTATAATGTAAAATCGTATCAAAATATATACACAGAATATTAATAAAATAATGAAAATTTCTATGAAAATTAAGATGCAAAATACCTATAAAATAACGCATTTTTTATAAAATTATTGATACCAAAACACACATAAAATATTTGAATTTGTATTAAAAAAATATACAAAATGCACATACAATAAGGTAAATTTGTATTGAAATAGATATGCAAAATACATTTAAAATAATGTAAATTTGTTTCAAAATATATATACGAATACACATAAAATAACGTAGATTTCTATAAAAATACATATACAAAATACACATAATATTAAGTAAATACGTATAAAAAAATGTATACAAAATACACATAAAATAATGTAAATTCATATAAATGTAAATAAAAAATATACCAATAAAAGAATGTGTATTTGTATAAATATAAATATACAAAATGCACATAAAATAACGTAAATTTATATAAAACTATATACATAAAATAACGCAAATTTCTATAAAAATATACGTACAAAAATGAACATAAAATAAATTTGCATAAAAATATATATACAAAACACACTTTTGATAATGTAAATGAGTATAAAAATATGTATACAAAATACCTATGAAATAATCTAAATTCGTATCGAATTATATTAAGAAAATATCAATAAAATAATGTAATTTTGGATGAAAATATATATACAAAATACACATAAAATAACCTAAATACAAATATACACATAAAATATTGTATTTTGTATATACATTTCAATTCAAATTTAGCTTATTTTATCTGTATTTTGTATATCTATTTTCATACGAATTTAATTACTTCTGTGTATTTTTGTATAGTTTTATACAAATTTACGTAATTTTATGTGTATTTTGTATATTTATATTTATTCAAATACACATTCTTTTATTGGTATTTTGTTTATTTATTTAAATACGAATTTACATTATTTTATTTGTATTTTGTATACATTTTCTTATACGTATTTACTTCATTTTATCTGTATTTTGTATGTATATTTTTATACAAATCTACGTTATTTTATGTGTATTCGTATATATATTTTGAAACAAATTTACATTGTTTTATATGTATTTTGCATATCTATTTCAATACAGATTTACCTTATTGTATGTGTATTTTGTATATTTATTTTAATACAAATTAATTTTTTCATGTGTATTTTGGTATATATATTTTTATAAAAAATGCGTTATTTAATGGGTATTTTGCATCTTTATTTTCATACAAATTTACATTGTTTTATTGTAAAATAATATAAATTTGTATGAAAATATATATAAAAATACACATAAAATAACATGAATTTGTATAAAATTTGTTTCAAAATATATACAATAAAATAACGTAAATTTTTATGAAAATGTATATATAAAATACACATAAAATAGTTTAAATACGTAGAAAAATATATATACAAAATACACATAAAATAATATAAACTCGTAAAAAATTAAATACACAAAATTCCAATAAAAGAATGTATATTTGTAGGAAAAAATATATACAAAAAACAAATAAAATAACTAAAATTTGTATAAAAATATATACAAAAATACACAAAAATAGTTTAAATTTGTTTGAAAATAGATATGCAAAATACACATAAAGTTAGGCAAATTTGTATTGAAATACATATACAAAACTCACATAAAATAATGTAAATTTGTATGAGAATATATAAACAAATACATATAAAATCACGTAAATTTGGATAATATATATATATATATATATATATATATATATATATATATATATATATATATATATATATATATATATATATATATATATATATATATATATATATATATATATATATATATATATATATATATATATATATATATATATATATATATATATATATATATATATATATATATATATATATATATATATATATATATATATATATATATATTTATATATATACAAAATATACATTAAATATTTTAAATATGTATAAAAATTTATTATATTATATATATTTTTATTGATATTTGCGTTATTTTTATGTATTTTGTATATGTTTTCTCATAGAAATGTACATTATTTTATTGGTATTTTGTCTATTTATTTTGATACATTTTACATGATTATTTGTGTATTTTTTGCATTTTTTTTATACGTATTTACATTATTTAATGTGTATTTTGTTTATATATTTTTATACAAATTTACGTTATTATACGTGTATTTGTATAGGTATTTTGATACAAATTTACATTATTTTATGTATTTTGTATATATATTTCAATTCAAATTCAGGTTATTTTATGTGTATTTTGTATATCTATTTATTTTAATACAAAATCAAATATTTTATGTTTTTTCGTATATATATATTTATAGAATTTAGAATTTAGGTGTATTTGATATATATATATATTTTTATACTTATTTACATTATTTTATATGTATTTTGAATATATATTTTCATAGAAATTTACTCTATAAGTATATACAAAAAAACACAAAAATAATTTAAATTTGTATGAAAATAAATATACAAAATACACATAAAATTAGGTGAATTTATATTGAAATACATATACAAAATACACTTAAAATAATGTAAATTTGAATGAAATTATATAAACAAATACACTTAAAATGACGTTAATTTGTATAGAATATATATAAAAAATACACATTAAATAATGAAAATATGTATTAAAAAATATATACAAAACACAAATAGTATAATATAAAATCGTATCAAAATATATACACAGAATATTAATAAAATAATGTACATTTGTATGAAAACTAAGATGCAAAATACCTATAAAATAACGCCTTTTTTATAAAATTATATATACCAAAATACAAATAAAATATTTGAATTTGTATTAAAATAAATATACAAAATACACATACAATAAGGTAAATTTGTATTGAAATAGATATGCAAAAAACATATAAAACAATGTAAATTTGTTTCAAAATATATATACGAATACACATAAAATAACGTAGATTTCTATAAATATATATATATATATATATATATATATATATATATATATATATATATATATATAAATATATATCTATATATATATCTATATATATATATATATATATATATATATATATATATATATATATACAAAATACAAATAAAATCAAGTAAATACGAATCAAAAATATATACAAAATACACATAAAATAATGTAAATTCGTATAAATATAAATAAACAAAATACCAATAAGAGAATGTGTATTTGTATAAATATAAATATGCAAAATGCACATAAAATAACATAAATTTGTATAAAACTATATACAAAAATACACAGAAGTAATTAAATTTGTATGAAAATAGATATACAAAATACACACAAAATTAGCTAAATTTGAATTGAGATATATATACAAAATACATAAAATAAAGTAAATTCGTTTCAAAATATTTTTAATAAATACACATATAATAACGTAAATTTGTAAAAGAAATATATTAACAAAATACACATTAAGTAATGTAAATACGTATAAAAAAAAAATTACAAAATACACCAATAATCAAGTCATTCGTATCAAAATAAATAAACAAAAAACAAATTAAATAATGTAAATTTGTATGAGAAAACATATACAAAATACTTTTTATATATATATTTTTATACGCATTTACATTATTTAATATTTATTTTGAATATATAGTTTTATACAAATTCATGGTATTATATGTGTATTTGAATATATATTTTCATATAAATTTACATTATTTTATGTGTATTTTGTACATATATTTCATTAAAAATTTACCTTATTTTATGTTTATTTTGTATGTGTATTTTGTACATTTATATTTATACAAATACACATTCTTTTATTGGTATTTTGTTTATTTATTTTGTTTCGAATTTATATTATTTTATGTGTATTTTGTTTACATTTTTTAGACGTATTTACCTAATTTTATGTGCATTTTCTATATATATTTTTATAGAAATCTACGTTATTTTATGTGTATTCGTATATATATTTTGAAACAAATTTACTTTGTTTTATATGTATTTTTGCACATCTCTTTCAATAGAAGTTTACCTTATTGTATGTGCATTTTGTATATTTATTTCAATACAAATTTAAATATTTTATGTGTATTTTGGTATATATATTTTTATAAGAAATGCGCTATTTGATGGGAATTTTGCATCTTTATTTTCATACAAATTTACATTATTTTATTAATATTCTGTGTATTTATTTTGATACGATCTTACATTATTCTATTTGTTTTGTGTATATATTTTTTTATACATATTTACATTATTTAATGTATATCTTGCATATATATTTTATATAAATTTATTATCTATTATTTATTTTCATACAAATACACATTCTTTTCATGATATTTTGTTTATTTTTTTTGACACGAATTTACATTACTTAATATGTATTTTATATATATATTTTTATACGTATTTACATAATTTCATGTGTATTTTGTATATATATTTCTATAGAAATCTACGTTATTGTATGTGTATTCGTATATATATTTTGAAACAAATTTACAATGTTTATTTGTATTTTGCGTTTTTTTTCAATACAAATTTACCTTATTGTATGTGTGCATTTTGTATATTAATTTTAATACAAATTTAATTATTCTATGTGTATTTTTGTACATGTATTTTTTTAAAAAAATATGCCTTATCTTATGGGTATTTTGCATCTTTGTTTTCATACAAATTTAAATTATTTTATTGAAATTCTGTGTACTTATTTTGATACGATTTTACATTATTTTATGTATAACAAAAATAAATACAGAATACACAAAAATAGATATGCAAAATACATATAAACAATGTAAATTTGTTTCAAAATATATATACGATTTTTTTATGATTTGCCTATTACTTATTGCATTTTACGTAGACTGATTGTCTTTCTTCAGGTGGGGGCCTGATGGTGGCCCAGCCGTTCTTCTGGCGCAGGAGTGTTTATAGTGGCGCCATCTTGCGTTGGCTCATGCTGCCCCCCGGAACTCGTTCTTGATTCGCTTGGACGGCTTCCTCTAGAGTCCGGGTTCATGGGTGGTCTTCAGAACAGCATGTGGGTAGTTTTAAGCCACTCGGCGGTGACTGAAAAATCCGAGTGGTAGCGTGGGGATTCGAAAACGCGTCGTCCATCACGCGGTGAATGTGGGCCCAGTACGCTACCACCTACGCCACCACCTACCCACACATGACATGGGTATTTTGAATCTTAATTTTCATACAAATTTACATTATTTTATTAATATTTTCTGTATTTATTTTGATACGATTTTTCATTATTTTATTTGTGTTTTGTATATATTTTTTTATACATATTTACATTATTTAATGTGTTTTTTGTATATATATTTGATACAAATTTACGTTATTTTAAGTCTATATGTTTATATATTTTAATTCAAATTTACATTACTTTATGTGTATTTTGTATATGTATTTCAATACAAATTTACCTAATTTTATGTTTTTTGTATATTTATTTTCATACAAGTTTAAATTATTTTTGTTTATTTTTGTATATAGTTTTATACAAATTTAGGTTATTTTATGTGTATTTTGTATATCTATTTTCATACAAATACACATTCTTTTCATGATATTTTTTTTTTTTATTTTGACACGAATTAACATTATTTAATGTGTATTTTGTATATATATTTTTATACGTATTTACATTATTTCAAGTGTATTTTGTACATATATTTCTATAGAAATCTACGTTATTTTATGTGTATTCGTATATATATTTTGAAACAAATTTACATTGTTTTATGTGTATTTTGCATATTTTTTCAATACAAATCTACATTATTGTATGTGCATTTTGTATATTAATTTTAATACAAATTTGATTAATCTATGTGTATTTTTGTGTATGTATTTTTATAAAAATATTCTTTATTTTATGGGTATTTTGCATCTTTATTTTCATACAAATTTACATTATTTTATTGATATTCTGTATATTTATTTGGTATGATTTTACATTATTCTATGTGTATTTTGTATATATATTTTATATAAAATGTATTTGTTTTCATTTCATACAAATCTACATTATTTTATGTGTTTTTTGTACATGTATTTAAATACAAATTTAACTAGTTATATGTGTATTTTGTATATCTATTTTGTATGTATATTTTCATAGAAACTTTCTCTATTTTATGAGTGTTCGTATATATATTTTGATACAAATTTACATTATTGATGTGGATTTTGCATATCTATTTCAATACAAATTTTCTTTATTGTACGTGCATTTTGTATATTTATTTTAATACAAATTTAATTATTTTATACGTATTTTTGTATATATATTTTTATGCAAATATGCGTTATTATATGGATATTTTGCAGCTTTATTTTCATACAAATTTACATTATTTTATTGATATTCTCTTTATTGATTTTGATACGATTTAGCATTATTCTATGTGTATTTTGTATATATTTTTTACACATATTTACATTATTTAAGGTTTATTTTGTATATATATTTTATCCAAATTTACATTGTTTTATGTGTATTTGTTTATATATTTTTATACAAATTTACATTATTTTATGTGTATTTTGTATATACATTTTCATAAAAAAATTACGTTATTTTATTGTGTGTATTCGTATATATTTTGATACAAATTTTATACAAATTCATGTTATTTAATGTGTATTTGTATTTATATTTTCATACAAATTTATATTATTTTATGTGTATTTTTTCATATATTTCATTACAAATTTACCTTATTTTATGTTTATTTTGTATATTTATTTCATTCAATTTTAAATTATTTTATGTGTATATTTGTATTTGTATTTAGGTTATTTTATGTGTATTTTGTTTATATATTTTCATCCAAAATTACATTATTATATTGGTATTTTCTTAATTTAATTCGATATGAATTTAGATTATTTAATAGGTATTTTGTATACATATTTTTATACTCATTTACATTATTTAATGTGTGTTTTGTATATATATTTTTATGCAAATTTATTTTATGTTCATTTTTGTACATATATTTTTATAGAAATTTGCGTTATTTTATGTATATAGTTTTATATAAATTAACGTTATTTTATGTGCATTTTGTATATTTATATTTATACAAATACATATTCTTTTATTGCTATATTGTTTATTTATATTTATACGAATTTACATTATTTTATGTGTATTTTGTATACATTTTTTTATACGTATTTACATAATTTTATGTGTATTTTGTATATGTATTTTTATAGAAATCTACGTTATTTTATGTGTATTCGCATATATATTTTGAAACAAATTTACATTATTTTATATGTATTTTGCATATCTATTTCAATACAAATTTACCTTATTGTATGTGCATTTTGTATATTTATTTTGATACAAATTCAAATATTTTATGTGTATTTTGGTATCAATAATTTTATAAAAAATGCGTTATTTTATAGGTATTTTGCATCTTAATTTTCATACAAATTTACATTATTTTATTAATATTCTGTGTATATATTTTGATACGATTTTACATTATTCTATTTGTGTTTTGTATATATTTTTTATACATATTTACATTATTTAATGTGTATTTTGTATATATATTTCATACAAATTTACGTTTTTATATGTGTATTTGTTTATATATTTTCTTTCAAATTTACATTATTTTATGTGTATTTTGTATATGTATTTCAATAGAAATTAACCTAATTTTATGTGTATTTTGTATATTTCTTTTCATAAAATTTAAATTATTTTTGTGTATTTTTGTATATAGTTTTATACAAATTTAGGTTATTTTATGTACGCATTTACATTATTTAATGTGTGTTTTGTATATATATTTTTATCCAAAGTTAATTTATTTTACGTTCATTTTTGGACAAATATTATTATAGAAATTAGCGTTATTTTATATGTATTTGTATATGTTTTCTCATACAAATTTACATTATTTTATTGCTATTTTGTTTATTTAGTTTGATACGAATTACATGATTATATGTGTATTTTGTACATATTTTTTATACGTATTTACATTACTTAATGTGTATTTTGTTTATATATTTTTAAACAAATTTACATTATTTTATGTATTTTGTATATACATTTCAATTCAAATTTAGCTTATTTTATCTGTATTTTGTATATCTATTTTCATACGAATTTAATTACTTCTGTGTATTTTTGTATATAGTTTCATACAAAATTACGTTATTTTATGGGTATTTTGTATATTTCTATTTATAAAAATACACATTCTTTTATTGGTATTTTGTTTATTTATTTTGATACGAATTTACATTATTTTATATGTATTTTGTATACATTTTTTTATACGTATTTACTTCATTTTACGTGTATTTTGTATATATATTTTTATACAAATCTACGTTATTTTATGTGTATTCGTATATATATTTTGAAACAAATTTACATTGTTTTATATGTATTTTGCATATCTATTTCAATACAGATTTACCTTATTGTATGTGTATTTTGTATATCTATTTTAATACAAATAAATTTTTTTATGTGTATTTTTGTATATATATTAAAAAAAAAGCGTTATTTTATGGGTATTTTGCTTCTTTATTTTCATACAAATTTACATTATTTTATTAATATTCTGTGTATTTATTTTGATACGATTTTACATTAATCTATTTGTGTTTTGTATATATTTTTTTATACAAATTTACGTTATTTTAAGTGTATTTGTTTATGTATTTTCATTCAAATTTACAGTATTTTATGTGTATTTTGTATATGTATTTCAATACAAATTTACCTAATTTTATGTGTATTTTGTATTTTTATTTTCATACAGATTTAAATTATTTTTGTGTATTTTTGTATATAGGTTTATACAAATTTATGTTATCTTATGTGTATTTTGTATATTTATTTTCATACAAATACACATTCTTTTATTGATATTTTAATTATTTATTTAGACACGAATTTACATTATTTAATGTGTATTTTATATATATATTTTTATACGTATTTACATCCTTTCATGTGTATTTTGTACATTTATAAAAAATGCATTATTTTATGGGTATTTTGCATCTTTATTTTCATACAAATTTACATTATTTTATTTACATTCAGTGTATTTATTTTAATTCGATTTTACATTATTCTATTTTTGTTTTGTATATATATTTTTTTTACATATTTACATTATTTAGTGAGTATTTTTTATATATATTTTATACAAATTTGTGTTAATTTAAGTGTATTTGTTTATATATTTTCATTAAAATTTACATTATTTTATGTGTATTTTGTATATGTATTTCTTTACAAATTTACCTAATTTTATGTGTATTTTGTATATTTATTTTCATACAAATTTAACTTATTTTTGTGTATTTTTATATATAGTTTTATACAAATTTACGTTATTTTATGTGTATTTTGTATATGTATTTTCATACAAATACACATTCTTTTATTGATATTTTAATTTTTCATTTTGACACGAGTTTACATTATTTAATGTGTATTTTGTATATATATTTTTATACGTATTTACAACATTTCATGTGTATTTTGTATATATATTTTTATAGAGATCTACGTTATTTTATGTGTATTCGTATATATATTTTGAAACAAATCTACATTATTTTATGTGTATTTTGTATATATATTTCATTATAAATTTGCCTTTTTTTAAGTTTATTTTTATATCTATTTTCAATCAAATTCAAATCATTTTATGTGAATATATTTATTTGTATTTACGTTATTTTATGTGTATTTTCTATATATATTTTCATTCAAAATTACATTATTTTATCGGTATTTAGTTCATTTATTTCGATACGAGTTTAGATTATTTCATGTGTATTTTCTATACATATACATATAGAGTAAATTTCTATGAAAATATATATTCAAAATACATATAAAATTATGTAAATAAGTATAAAAATATATATATCAAATACACCTAAAAAAAATGAAAATTGGTATCAAAATAAATAAATAAAATTCCGATAAAAGAACGTATATTTGTAGGAAAATAAATATACAAAATACACATAAAACTACGAAAATTTGAATAAAAATATATACAAAAATACACACAATTAATTTCAATTTGTATGAAAATAGATATACAAAATACACATATTAGTTAAATTTGTATTTAAATACATGTACAAAATTCACATAAAATAATGTAAATTTGTATGAAATGAAAACAAATTCACATAAAATAACGTACATTGGTATAAAATAGATATACAAAATATACATAGAATAATGTAAAATCGTATCAAAATAAATACACAGAATATCAATAAAATAATGTAGTTTTGTATGAAAATAAAGATGCAAAATACCCATAAAATAAAGCATATTTTTATAAAAATACATATACAAAAATACACATAGAATAGCTAAATTTGTATTAAAATTAATATACAAAATGCACGTACAATAAGGTAAATTTGTATTGAAAAAATATGCAAAATGCACATAAAACAATGTATATTTGTTTCAAAATATATATACGAATACACATAAAATAACGTATATTTCTATAGAAATATATATACAAAATACACATGAAATGACGTAAATACGTATAAAAATATATATACACAATACACATTAAATAATGTAAATTCGCATCAAAATAAATAAACAAAATATCAATAAAAGAATGTGTATTTGTATGAAAATAGATATACAAAATACACATAAAATATTGTAAATTTATATAAAACTCTATACAAAAATACACAAAAAATAATTTAAATTTGTATAAAATATATATACAAAATACACATGAAATTAGGTAAATTTCTATTGAAATACATATACAAAATACACATAAAATAATGTAAATTTGAATAAAAATATATAAACAAATACACTTAAAATAACGAAAATTTGTATGAAATATATATAGAAAATACACATTAAATAATGTAAATATGTATAAAAAAAATATATACAAAACACAAATAGAATAATGTAAAATAGTATCAAAATAAATACACAGAATATTAATAAAATAATGTAAATTTGTATGAAAATAAAGATGCAAAATACCCATAAAACAACGCATTTTTTATGAAAATATATATACCAAAATGCACATAAAATATTTAAATTTGTATTACAATAAATATACAAAATGCACATACAATAAGGTAAATTTGTATTGAAATAGATATGCAAAATACATATAAAACAATGTAAATTTGTTTCAAAATATACATACGAATACACATAAAATAACGTAGATTTCTATAAAATATATATACAAAATACACATAAAATGAAATAAAAACGTATAAGAAAATGTATAAAAAATACACATAAAATAATGTAAATTCGTATCAAAATAAATAAACTAAATGCCAATAAAAGAATGTTTACTTGTATAAATATAAATATACAAAATACACATAAATTAACGTAAAATTGTATAAAACTTAATACAAAGATAAACAAAAATAATTAAATTTGTATGAAAATAGATATACAAAAGACACATAAAATAAGCTAAATTTGAATTGAAATAAATATAGAAAATACATAAAATAATGTATATTTTGTATCAAAATATATATTCAAATACACATATAATAACGTAAATTTGTATAAAAATATATAAACAAAATACACATTAAATTATGTAAATACGTATATAAGATATGTACGTAATGTAAAATTTTTTAAAATTAAAGATGCAAAATACCCATAAAATATCTCATATTTAAAAAAAATATATATACAAAAATACACGTAAAATAATTAAATTTGTATTAAAATAAATATACAAAATAAACATACAATAAGGTAGATTTTTATTGAAATAGATATGCAAAAAACACATAAAATAATGAAAATTTTTATCAAAATATATAAGAATACACACAATAAAATTACGTAAATTTTTATGAAAATATATATACAAAATACACATAAAATAATGTATATACATAGAAAAATATATATACAAAATACACATAAAATAATGTAAATTCGTATCAAAATAAATAAACAAAATTTCCTCTAAAAGAATGTATGTGTGCAGGAAAATATATATACAAAATACAAATAAAAAAAAAATTGTATAAAAATAATACAAAAATACACAAAAATAATTTAAATTTGTTTGAAAATACAAATACAAAATACAAATGAAAGTAGGCAAATTTTTATTGAAATACATATACAAAATACACATAAAATAATGTAAATTTGTATGAAAATATATAAACAAATAATACATATACAAAATACACATAAGATAACGTAAATTTCCATAAAATATATGTACAAAATATACATTAAATAATGTAAATATGTCTAAAAATATATATACAAAATACACAGAATAACGTAAAATCGTATCAAAATAAATAAACAGACAATCAATAAAATAATGTAAATTTGTATGAAAATAAAGATGCAAAATACCCATATAATAACGCATATTTGTTTAAAAATATATATACAAAAATACACATAAAATAATTAAATTTGCATCAAAATAAATATACAAAAGGCACATACAATAAAGAAAATTTGTATTGAAATAGATATGCAAAATACACATAAATAATGTAAATTTGTATCAATATATATATATATATATATATATATATATATATATATATATATATATATATATATATATATATATATATATATATATATATATATATATATATATATATATATATATATATATATATATATATATATATATATATATATATATATATATATATATATACGAATACACATAAAATAGAGTAAATTTCTATGAAAATATATATTCAAAATACATATAAAATTATGTAAATAAGTATAAAAATATATATATCAAATACACCTAAAATAATGAAAACTCGTATCAAAATGAATAAACAAAATTCCGATAAAAGAACGTATATTTGTAGGAAAATAAATATACAAAATTCATATAAAATTACGAAAATTTGAATAAAAATATATACTAAAATACACAAAATTAATTTCAATTTGTATGAAAATATATATACATAATACACATATAATTAGTTAAATTTGTATTTAAATACATGTACAAAATACACATAAAATAATGTAAATTTGTATGAAATGAAAACAAATTCACATAAAATAACGTTCATTTGTATGAAATATATATACAAAATATACATAGAATAATGTAAAATCGTATCAAAATAAATACACAGAATATCATTAAAATTATGTAAATTTGTTTGAAAATAAAGATGCAAAATACCCATAAAATAAAGCATTTTTTTATGAAAATACATATACAAAAATACACATAGAATAATTAAATTTGTATTAAAATTAATATACAAAATGCACGTACAATAAGGTAAATTTATATTGAAAAAATATGCAAAATGCACATAAAACAATGTATATTTATTTCAAAATATATATACGAATACACATAAAATAACATATATTTCTATAGAAATATATATACAAAATACACATGAAATGACGTAAATACGTATAAAAATATATATACACAATACACATTAAATAATGTGAACTCGCGTCAAAATAAATAAACAAAATATCAATAAAAAATGTGTATTTGTATGAAAATAGATATACAAAATACACATAAAATATTTTAAATTTATATAAAGCTCTTTTTATAAAAATATATATACCAAAATAATAAAAAAAAAAATTTGTATTACAATAAATATACATAATGCACATACAATAAGGTAGATTTATATTGAAATAGATATGCTAAATACATATAAAACAATGTAAATTTGCTTCAAAATATATATACCAATACACATAAAATAACGTAGATTACTATAAAAATATATATACAAAATACACATTAAATGAAGTAAATACGTATAAGAAAATGTACACAAAGTACACATAAAATAATTAAATTAGTATTAAAATAAATATACAAAATACACATACAATAAGGTAAATCTATATTGAAATAGATATGCAAAATAAACATAAAATAATGTAAATTTGTATCAAATCATATACGAATACACACAATAAAATATCGTAATTTTTTATGAAAATATATATATAAAAAATACACATAAAATAATGTAAATACGAAGAAAAATATATATACAAAATACACATAAAATTATTTAATTATTATGAAAATAAATGAACAAAATTCCACAAAAAGAATGTTTATTTGTAGGAATATATAAATACAAAATACAAATAAAATTACTAAAATTTGTATAAAAATATATAAAAAATACATAAAAATAATTTAAATTTGTTTGAAAATAGATATGCAAAATACACATAAAATTAGGCAAATCTGTATTGAAATACATATACAAATTACACATAAGATATTGTAAATTTGTATGAAAATATATAAACAAATACACATAAAATAGCGTAAATTTATATAAAATATATATACAAAATACACATTAAATAATGTAAATGTGTATAAAAATATATATACAAAATACACATAGAATAATGTAAAATCGTATCAAAATAAATAAACAGAATATCAATAAAATAATGTAAATTTGTATGAAAAGAAAGATGCAAAATACCCAAATAATAACGCATATTTTTACAAAAATACACATAAAATAATTAAATTTGTATTAAAATAAATATACAAAATACACATACAATATGGTAAATTTGTATTGAAATAGATATGCAAAATAAACATAAATAATGTAAATTTGTATCAAAATATATATACGAATACCCATAAAATAGAGCAAATTTCTATGAAAATATATATTCAAAACACAAATAAAATAATATAAATAAGTATAAAAATATACATATCAAATACACCTAAAATAATGTAAATTCGTATAAAAATAAATAAACAAAATTACGATAAAAGATGCAAGATATGTATAAAAAAATATATACAAAAAACAAATAGAATAATGTGAAATCGTATCAAAATAAATACACCGAATATTAATAAAATAATGTAAATTTGTATGAAAATAAAGATGCAAAATTCCCATTAAATAGCGCATTTCTTATAAATATATATATATATATACCAAAATACACATAAAATATTTAAATTTGTATTGAAATAAATATACAAAATCCACATACAATAAGGTAAATTTGTATTGAAAGAGAAATGCAAAAATACATATAAAACAATGTTAATTTGTTTCAAAATATATATACGAATACACATAAAATAACGTAGATTTCTATAAAAATATATATACAAAATACACATAAAATTAAGTAAATACGTATAAAAATAGATTTACAAAATACACATAGAATAATGTAAAATTGTTTAAAAAAAAAACAGAATATAAATAAAATAATGTAAATTTGTATGAAAAAAAAAAAATGCAAAATACCCATAAAATAATTAAATTTGTATACATATACAAAAATACACATAGCATAATTAAATTTGTATTAAAATTAATATACAAAATGCATATACAATAAGATAAATTTGTATTGAAAAAATATGCAAAATACACATAAAACAGTGTAAATTTATTTCAAAATCTATATACGAATACTCATAAATCAACGTAGATTTCTATAGAAATATATATACAAAATACACATCAAATGATGTAAACACGTATAAAAAAAAATATATATATGTATATATATATATATATATATATATATATATATATATATATATATATATATATATATATATATATATATATATATATATATATATATATATATATATATATATATATATATATATATATATATATATATATATATATATATATATATGTATATATATAAAATACACATTAAATAATGTAAACTCGCGTCAAAGTAAATAAACAAAATATCAATAAAAGAATGTGTATTTGTATGAAAATAGATATACAATATACACATAAAATCACCTAAATTTGTATAAAACTATATACAAAATACACAAAATAATTTTAATTTGTATGAAAATAAATACACAAAATACACATAAAATTAGGTAAATTTGTATTGAAATACATTTACAAAATACACATAAAATAATGTAAATTTGAATGAAAATATATAAACAAATACAATTAAAATAACGTAAATTTGTATAAAATATATATAAAAAATACACATTAAATAATGTAAATATGTATAAAAGAATATATACAAAACACAAATAGAATAATATAAAATCGTATCAAAATAAATACACAGAGTATTAATAAAATAATGTAAATTTGTATGAAAATTAAGATGCAAAATACTCATAAAATAACGCATTTTTTATAAAAATATTTATACCAAGACACACATAAAATATTTGAATTTGTATTAAAATAAATATACAAAATGCACATACAATAATGTAAATTTGTATTGAAATAGATATGCAAAATACATATAAAACCATGTAAATTTTTTTCAAAATATATATACAAATACACATAAAATAACGTAGATTTCTATGAAAATAAATATACAAAATACACATAAAATGAAGTAAATACATACGTATAAAAAAAGGTATACAATACATAAAATAATGTAAACTCGTATCAAAATAAATAAACAAAATACTAATAAAAGAATGTGTATTGTATATATAAATATACAAATATAATAAATTAACGTAAATTTATATAAATCTATATGCAAAAATACACAAAAGTAATTAAATTTGTGTGAAAATAGATATACAAAATACCTGTGTATTTTGTATATTTATTTTCATACAAATTGAAATTATTTTTGTTTATTTTTTTATATATTTTCATACAAATTTTCGTTATTTAATGTGTATTTTGTATATTTATTTTTTCTACATATATACGTTCTTTTATCTGAATTTTGTTTATTGAATTTGAAACGAATTTACCTTATTTTGTATATCTATTTTCATACAAATTAAAATACTTCTGTGTATTTTTGTATATAGTTTTATATAAATTTACGTTATTTTATGTGTATTTTGTATATTTATATTTATACAAATACACATTCTTTTATTGGTATTTGTATATTTATTTTGATAAGAATTTACATTATTTTATGTGTATTTTGTATACATTTTTTTATACGTATTTACTTCATTTTATGTGTATTTTGTATATATATTTTTATAGAAATCTACGTTATTATATGTGTATTCGTATATATATTTTGAAACAAATTTACATTGTTTTATATGTATTTTGCATATCTATTTCAATACAAATTTACCTTATTGTATGTGTTTTTTGTATATTTATTTTAATACAAATTTAATTTTTTGATGTGTATTTTGGTATATATATTTTTATAAATAAAAAAATGCGTTATTTTATGGGTATTTTTATAAATATTTTGATACAAATCAACATTATTTTATGTATTTTGTATATAGATTTCAATTCAAATTTAGCTTATTTTATCTGTATTTTGTATATCTATTTTCATATGAATTTAATTACTTCTGTGTATTTTTGTATATAGTTTTATACAAATTTACATTATTTTATGTGTATTTTGTATATTTATATTTATACAAGTAAACATTCTTTTATTGGTATTTTGTTTATTTATTTTGATACGAATTTACATTATTTTATGTGTATTTTGTATACGTTTTCTTATACGTATTTACTTCATTTTATGTGTATTTTGTATATATATATTTATACAAAATCTACGTTATTTTATGTGTATTCGTATATATATTTTTAAACAAATTTACATTGTTTTATATGTATTTTGCATATCTATTTCAATACAGATTTACCTTATTGTATGTGTATTTTGTATATTTATTTTAATACAAATTATTTTTTTCATGTGTATTTTGGTATATATATTTTTATAAAAAATGCGTTATTTGATGGGTATTTTGCATCCTTATTTTCATACAAATTTGCATTGTTTTATTAATATTCTGTTTATTTATTTTGATACGATTTTACATTATTCTATTTGTGTTTTGTATATATTTTTTTATACATATTTACATTATTTAATGTGTATTTTGTATATTTTAAAACAAATTTACGTTATTTTATGCGCATCTCTTAAAATATTTTGATACAAATTTACATTATTTTATGTATTTTGTATATATATTTCAATACAAATTTAGTTTATTTTATGTATATTTTGTATATCTATTTTCATTTGCATCAAAATAAATGAACAAAATAGCAATAAAATAATGTAAATTTGTATGAGAAAACATATACAAATACACATAAAATAACGCAAATTTCTAAAAAAATATATGTACAAAAATGCACATAAAATAAAGCAAATTTGCAAATTTGTATTGAAATATATATGCAAAATACATATAAAACAATGTAAATTAGTTTGAAAATATATATACGAATACACATAAAATAACGTAGATTTCTATACAAATATATACAAAATACACATAAAATGAAGTTAATACGTATAAAAAAATGCATACAAAAAATATATAAAAATCGTATATAATACGAATACACATAAAATAACGTAGATTTCTATAAAAATATATACAAAATACACATAAAACGAAGTAAATACGTATAAAAAAATGAATACAAAAAATACATAAAAATCGTATCAAAATAAATAAACAAAATACCAGTAAAAGAATGTGTATTTGTAAAAATATAAATATACAAAATACACATAAAATATCGTAAATTTGTATAAAACTATATACAAAAATACACAGAAGTAATTAAATTTGTATGAAAATATATATACAAAATTCAGCTAAAATAAGCTAAATTTGAATTGAAATGTACATACAAAATACATAAAATAATGTAAATCTGTATCAAAATATTAATACAAATACATATAATAACGTAGATTTGTTTAAAAATATATAAAGAAAATACACATTAAGTAATGTACATACGTATAAAAAATATGTACAAAATACACATATAATCAAGTAATTCGTATCAAAATAAATAAACAAAATAGCAATAAAATAATGTAAATTTGTATGAGAAAACATATACAAATAACGCAAATTTCTATAAAAATATATGTACAAAAATGCACATAAAATAAAGTAAATTTGCAAAAAATATATATACAAAATACACTAAATAATGTAAATGCGTACATAAAATAACCTAAATTTGTATAAAACTATATACAAATATACACAAAAATAATTTAAATTTGTTTGAAAAGAAATATACAAAATACAAATAAAATTAGGTAAATTTGTATTGAAATACATATACAAAATACACATCAAATAATGTAAATTTGAATGAAAATATATAAAGAAATACACTTAAAATAACGTAAATTTGTATAAAATATATATGCAAGATACACATTAAAAAATGTAAATATGTATAAAAATATATACAAAACAAATAGAATAATGTAAAATCGTATCAAAATAAATACACAGATATCAATAAAATAATGTAAATTTGTATGAAAATAAAGATACAAAATTCCCAAAAATTATCGCATTTTATAAAAATATATACCAAAATACACATAAAATATTTAAATTTGTATTGAAATAAATATACAAAATGCATATACAGTAAGGTAAATTTGTATTGAAAGAGATATTCAAAAATACATATAAAACAATGTAAATTTGTTTCAAAATATATATACGAATACACATAAAATAAAGTAGATTTCTATAGAAATATATATACAAAATACATATGAAATTATGTAAATACGTATAAAAATATATATACAAAATACATATCAAATAATGTAAATTCGTGTCAAAATAAATCAACAAAATATCATGAAAAGAATGAGTATTTGTATGAAAATAGATAATAGATAATAAATTTGTATAAAATATATATGCAAGATACACATTAAATAATGTAAATATGTATAAAAAAGTATATACAAAAAACAAATAGAATAATGTAACATCGTATCAAAATAAATACACCGAATATTAATAAAATAATGTAAATTTGTATGAAAATAAAGATGCAAAATTCCCATAAAATAGCGCATTTCTTTTAAAAATATATATACCAAAATACACATAAAATATTTAAATTTGTATTGAAATAAATATACAAAATGCACATACAATAAGGTAAATTTGTATTGAAAGAGATATGCAAAAATACATATAAAACAATGTAAATTTGTTTCAAAATATATATAAGAATACAAATAAAAAAACGTAGATTTCTATATAAATATATATACAAAATACACATAAAATTAAGTAAATACGTATAAAAAAATGTGTATTTGTTAAAATATAAGTATACAAAATACATAAAATATCGTAAATTTGTATACAACGATATACAAAAATATACAGAATTAATTAAATTTGTATGAAAATATATATACAAAATACAGCTAAAATAAGCTAAATTTGAATTGAATTGTACATACAAAATACATAAAATAATGTAAATCTGTATCAAAATATTTATAAAAATACATATAATAACGTAGATTTGTTTAAAAATATATAAACAAAATACACATTAAGTAGTGTAAATACGTATAAAAAATATGTACAAAATACACATATAATCATGTAATTCGTATCAAAATAAATAAACAAAATAGCAATAAAATAATGTAAATTTGTATGAGAAAAATATACAAATAACATAAGCAAATTTCTATAAAAATATATGTACAAAATGCACATAAAATAAAGTAAATTTGCAAAAAATATACACACTAAATAATGTAAATGCGTACATAAAATAACCTAAATTTGTATAAAACTATATACAAAAATACACAAAAATAAATTAAATTTCTTTCAAAAGAAATATTCAAAATACACATAAAATTAGGTAAATTTGTATTGAAATACATATACAAAATACACATCAAATAATGTAAATTTGAATGAAAATATATAAAGAAATTCACTTAAAATAACGTAAATTTGTATAAAATATATATGCAAGATACACATTAAATAATGTAAATGTGTATAAAAAATATATATACAAAAAAACAAATAGAATAATGTAAAATCGTATCAAAATAAATACACAGAATATCAATAAAATAATGTAAATTTGTATGAAAATAAAGATACAAAATTCCTAAAAATTATCGCATTTTTTTTAAATATATATACCAAAATACACATAAAATATTTAAATTTGTATTGAAATAAATATACAAAATGCATATACAGTAAGGTAAATTTGTATTGAAATGATATTCAAA